>NW_008650075.1:6928-25628 GCF_000695815.1 Acanthisitta chloris | reverse complement strand
CTCATTCTCTCACTCTTTTTTCCTGTTTCTTTCTCATAGTTATAATTGAATAAAACCCTTACTATTTTCTTATTTACCTATTATTGTCTTTTGGCATATGGTCTCATTGGAACCTTAATTTGGGCTGAGGCAGCTCTCAAAAATCAGGTCATAACAGTGGGTGATGCACAATAGCTGGATGATTTGGCTAGGTCTGTATCCCATGCATAATGCTACATAGAATAGTTTGTTGGAGAACTTAATTTGTAAAAAATTAAAAGCAGAGGTATATTTACACATAAAGAGACAAACAAAAAAGGTGAGAAAAATTATTGCAAAGAGAATATCTCCTATTGGAATATTCTGCTTTTAATGTAATATCAGAATCAGATATTTCCAGCCTGCATCCCTACAATAAACACCCTTTGCTGCAAGAAAGTAACACATCATACCTTTTTCTGCCTTGCTTGTATTATGCTTTTCCAGTAGGAGGTAACGAGGACTTTCAGGAAGAAAAGGCAGAATGATGACTTGTACCAATGCAGGAACAATGATTGCTCCAAATAAGAAAGGCCACCGAGACTCCTGCAAATGGATGCAAAAGTAAGTCAGTAATACTGTCCCATAGTGATACTGGCAAGAAAAAATCGCTTTGATGGGAAACCTTGTAATTTTTCATCATTCAATATAGTGTGTCAGTGACCAGGGCAATGTGCTCTTCCTGAGCTTAGTAAGTGGTTTGAACACCTCCCCCTTAGATCACCTTACTCAAGGATCAAGGAAGGCAGAATTCAAGCCACCAACTGAATGAGAATAAGAAGTGAGACACAGGGAAGTTGGAAAACAGCAATACATAACATGTTTTTCCTTTGTTTCAGCATCAACAACTATACATGTAAAATATATACAGTCAAACATAAAACCTGCACATCATACACACACACAATAGTATTATCCATTAGCTGCAAGAAACAGTACATTGCTCTATGAAAGATTTTTGATTTGCTTTTTATTATGCTAACTTCTAAAACCTTGAGGTAAACACCCATAAATATGCTCCCACTTGCCATTGGTGGCATGAGTTGATGGAAACTTCTCCATCCCTTCCAAAACTTACCAGGTGATGCCTATTCAGCTTTATGGTGAGACACTGGCCCAGGTTGCCCAGGGAGGCTGTGGCTGCCCCAACCCTGGCAGTGTTCACAGCCAGGTTGGATGAGCCTTGAGCAACCTGCTCTGGTGGGAGGTGTCCCTGCCCAGGGCAGGGGGTTGGGACTAGATGATTTATAAGATCCATTCCAACCCTTAAATTCTGTGATTCTATGATTCTATGGAACGTGTACTCTACTTGCTTTTCACTTAATTTACATTATCCATGTTAAAATTCTTCATCCCACTACAGAAAAGAAATAGGAGGACTAAAATAAATTTAAAATGGCTGAGAATCAGACTGAATCAGACCCTCTAAAAAGAATTAAAAGAAGAAGGGAAAAGGATGGTTTCATAACCTCTTTAAGGAGGAATGCTACAGGGCACAAACTGGGACAACGCTCAGAAGCAGTAAAAAGCTAAAGGCAAAAACCAGCGTAGGTGTGACTTAGATGACACATTAACACCTTGCCTCAGTTGTCAGCAGTAAGGAGAAGCACACAGACACAGCTGAGAGAAATGAAAACAACTACATCCCATTTTATCTCAGGGAAAACTTAAAAGAGCATTAAATATTTTAATTACACGGGACCTGATTCATCACCTGTTCAGAATTGGTACAAATAACATGTCAAGGTGGTAAAATTTTAATTTTAAACTGTCACATTATGGATATTTGCTTAGGCTAGAGCATGAAAAACCTGGCTTTGAGGTATTTACAAAAGACAGCTAAATAGTAGAGCTAGTTTGACAACCACAGACTCATCTAAAGGTTGATATAATATAGTGCAAAGCTGCAGAGATATAAAAGGGGGGGGTGAGGGTTATATTTATCAATTGCAAATGAGACAAGATTAAGTTGTACCAGAATACAGTAAAGCAAAGGTTACAATGTCAGAAAATCATCAGCTAAAATGCAGAAAATGAAACTTACTGTAGCCATCAAAAGGTTGACAAGAAACTGGCATGGGCAAATGTCAGCAGGCACTGCTGGCAGGGAACTACTGGTCCATATCAAGCTCAATGACTTATTTAAACACCAGTTACATTTAATATCTTCAGCAATTAAGAAGATTATGATAAAACGTGAAGACACCCTCAATACAGAACAGGTTAACAATATAAACATAGATAAATTTTGATAGGAAGAACTGAATTGTTGACAGTTGGGAAGAAGTGCTGTCCTGACCTGGGCATGGGCACTCATTTTTTGAAAGACTTAGTGAGGCTTATTAAGTATCCCAGTATGAGATGGATGACAGGATCAAAAAGACTGAGTAAGGAAATACACAACTGCAACAGGCAGTTTTTCATGTTTCTTTAAGATGCAGAAGCACATTTAAATTTTTATCCTGGCAAAATATAATCACACACAGAATTACATCTAGTGTAATTTCTAGATGCCCTGAAGCATCTTGCCTCACCTCCTGCTGCAGCCACAGAAGGATGCAGGTGTCACATCTGCCAGTCCCAGAGGGACATCTAAGGTACCCTAGGGCAACAAAATATTACTGTGTGCTTATATTCAACCGATTGAGTTTTGTCCTCTCTAGCAGAGACTTGGCACGAAAACCTCATATCAGAAATATGTTTTTGCCTCACAGAAACATCTCATCCCTTCTCAGAACTGGCTGAGTAAACTTACTTGGGTGTGCAAAGCTGAGAAGGCTGTATGAGCCCAACATTTCTCTGTTAATTTGCTACCATGCCACATAAAGTATTCCTAAAAGTAAAGAACAACCATACTGGCCTGGGGCCAAGGACTGAAAAAGCACTGAGATGGAAATAATTTCTTAGGATTAGAACTGTCTTTTCTTCCTTGAGTCAAGGGTATGGCACAGTGGGGATGATCATGAGACAGCTGAGAAAAGAGGACTTCTATATCTCAGGCTTCAGACCAGCTACTCAAATAGGTGCAGAACAACTACCTTCCTCTTACCTTCCTTCTGCCACTCCAAACACTTCTACAACCTTTTCTGTCTGCAGAGAACACTAGTCACAGAATCAATCAGGTTGGAAAAGACCTCTGATCTCACAGTTACATCCCTGCTGGACACAGTTTTCTCTTTGCATGACCATTCCTGTAACCCACTTTGTCAAAATGTGTTTCAATAACAGAGTTACGAATTACTTACCTTCTTGTTTCAGAGGCAACCCAGATAATATGTGAATATTGCCTCTGTTCTACACCCACATGGATATTTATTTCTACATGTCACTACTACAGGTATAGCTCTGACAACAAGATTGCCCAAGTCTCAGTATCTTCCCAGACATTAAGCAGTACAGAGTCACCAGATTGAAGGCTGTACAAGTCTAATACAAAATTCACAGAAGTCAGTGGGAGGTTTTTGTTACTGAGTAAATCACCTTTGGAACAGGACTTTAAGCAACCTTGGAAGTGTCCAAGTTCCATGTTTTTCTGTTCATTAAATTGCATCATGTACATATTGATAAAGAGAATTTAAGTCTCTGTTACAAGTTCCCAAGATGTTTTTTGGCCCAACGTTTTATTGGAGTAACAAGTAGCTTTTTACTGCACACTTACATGGCATTAGTAGTCTTCATTTCTTATTTATTTCCAAGAAAAATAAACATTTCAGAGAAAAGCAATGAGAAATTTCAAGCTTTCAGATGGGATTATTATCAGCAGCAGCATTTGTACTTGAGCTCCTTTACAAAGAAATATTAGAGGTATGTTGGAGCTAGGCAAAATTTCTGAAAAAACTTCCTTTCAGCAATGCAGGTAGTCTCAGGTTAACTTCAATAAATAATAAAAAATAAAATAGTGAATTAAAATAATCGAAGAGGATAAGATTCAGTTCCTCAAACATGAGCATATATTATCACTTGATGCCCTCAGGTGCCTTGGATGTCCCTGTGGGACTGGCAGATGCCACATATACAACTCCAGACACCTGTATCCTTTTGGAGCTGCAGCAGGAGGTGAATAAAAATGCTCCAGGGCATCTAGAAATCACATTAGATGAAAATTTTTATGTGATTATACTTTGTCAAAATGAAGTTATTTAAGTTAGGTTAAGGTACATCAAGATTTAAAAAAAGCAACAAAAGACCCAGACCTAAAAATACCCCAAGCACATCTGTTGTTTTAAAAACAACTGAAATTGTTGAATATTTGATCTTAACACTTTTTTTAATGGCAAAACAGTCTGGTTTAGATTCACAAAAACAAAACAAAGAAACAAAAACCCAAAAAATCCCCCCCAAAAAAACCCAAAAGCCCTAAACCAACTCATTTTAATTTGACATTTACTTCAAGCTTAAAAAAATCCCCAAAATACTAATCAAGACTATACCTCCTGGTTTCTCCTGTTGCCCACAGTTTCAAATGCAAACTAAGAAAACCAAGTCTAGAAAATACATCCTAGTACTCAATATGATGCAAGCCTGGATCTTTTCAATACTGCATACTGCCAATCAGCCATGTGTTATTCAAACTTCAGGAACTGAAGCTTCACAACACAACTTTAACAGACTGAAACTCGTTTGCAAACATGAAGACACACAGAGCTGTTTTCCCATGCACTACTTAATGAGCTTTGTACAGAAAAGGGATGAATGAATATCCTTGTGTCTGTCTCAGGGAACCAATAAAAATTATTTACAATCTCCAGTAAATACATAATCTCAGCCAATCCACAACAGGTATAAACAAAATACCTCACTTAGTGTCACCATTAGAAATATATCAACACCCACCACATCCCACCAGCAAGGCTGATGTGACAGAGTAGACCTCTTCCCATGGGTGTTATTGAACTATGAATATAAAGGGTCCTGGGAGCATTTCTGCACCCTTATCAGCACGACCAAGGATCTCTGCCTGGTGCCTGCACAGCATCTTCCCTTGGCTGCATCACCTAACTCTTGAGTGAGGTGACCTTCAAGACCCTGATCATCACCTCACAGCATGTAATGAAGTGCAAGAGTCTTGATAAAGACATGGAAATTGCTTCAGCAATAAGAAACTTTATGCCTTATGTGTTACTGTGAAAAGGGGAAGGAAATTTCCCATTGCTAGAAAAGAATCATAGAATCATAAAATTTTAGGGGTTGGAATGGACCTTAGAGATCGTCTAGTCCCAACCCCCTGCCCTGGGCAGGGACACCTCCCACCAGAGCAGGTTGCTCAAGGCTCATCCAACCTGGCTGTGAACACTGCCAGGGTTGGGGCATCTCCTATCTCCGTGGGCAACCTGTGCCCGTGTCTCACCACCCTCACAGGAAAAAGCTTTTTCCTAATATCTAACCCAAATTTTCCCTCCTTCAGTTTGAACCTGTCACTCCTTGTCCTATTGTTGCAGCTCCTAACACAGAGTCTCTCTCCAGCTTCCCTGGAGCCCCGTCAGTTCCTGGAAGGTGCTCTGAGGTCTCCACACAACCTTCTCTTCTCCAGGCTGAACAGCCCCAACTCCCTCAACCTGTCTTCGTAGGGGAGATGCTCCAGTCCTTTTAAGAACTTCATAGTCTCCTCTTGACTTGTTCCAACAGAACCAGAGAATATTTTTTTAAGGATTTCCTTCTTCAAAATCACTACTTCAAGCAATTTTTAATCAGCATGCCTGGTACCAGTTTGCAGGAAGCACAGACAGATTTCCATCCAGATACACATCATCAATCCAGGCTCAGAAAGGCATACAAACATCTGGTGAATATCTGAATAAGCACTGAAACATTTTTCTGTTTTGTATTCAGATGTTCTTTGTAAGGGTGTTTCTCTGAGCTATTCTTATCAGATATCATCCCCTTATGGATTTAAGCAGCCATTTACAAGCACCAACATATCTCCTGCATCCTTTGCAGAAGGTTTAAAACACTCTTCAGGGGAGGCTCCAGCCTCTCATTCAGAGTTTTGCATTTTACTACAAGAGTATAAAGCAACTTTGCTTCTGTGCTTTTAAGAAACACTGTACAAGCTCAGCAGTCTAGTGAACTGTCAGGGACCAGGGTAACTTGGAGTTGCCTTTTGCAAGGCTGACTCAAAAGCAGAACAGTTTCCAGGAGTACTTGAAAGCACCTCCTCAGACTCTTGTTCTAAACTTTGGCAAATCCTGATCAAAAAGTTCCTGCAACCAGGGACCGGAATTATTTTTCCTGTGCTCTACACTAACTTTTGCTCTTAGGATCTTACCAAGAACCAGCAATATTCTAAAATAAGCTCCGTTAAATCAACGTGTTACTAAGGATATAAACTGCTCTACTGAAATGAACAGACTACTCACATATTTGGGCATACAGTTTAGTTAAAGTCTTTGAGCTCAGGTTTAAGCACCTTAGGAAATCACTTTTCAAAAGTTCAACATGGATACACTGAGATCTTTACACTCTAAGCTGTTCTATACAATTCTGTGTACACTTATTTCACAGAATGGTTGAGATTGAAAAGGATGTCTGGAGGTCATCTGGTTGACTCCCTCTGCTCATGGAGGGTCAGCTACAGCTGCCTGTCCAGGGCCATGTCCAGATGGCTTTTGAGTATCTCCAAGTATGGAGACTCCATGACCTCTCTGAGCAAACTGTGCCAGCTCTCAGTCTCACTTCCAATCAAAAAACAGTGTTTCCTGATGCTCAGAAACTGTTTCAGTTTGTGTCTATTCCCTCTGTCACTAAGCGCCACTAAAACATCCTGTTTCCATCCTCTTTGTGCTCTCCCTTCATCTATTTATACACATTGATAAGATCCTCCCTGAGCTGAGCTGAGCCTTCTCCAGGCTGAACAATCACAGCTCTCTCAACCTTTCCTCAGTGCTCCAAACCTGCATCATCTCACTGGTCCCTCTCCAGATTCTCTCCGGTCTATTCATGTCTCTTGTACTGGGGAGCCCACTCCAGGTGGGACCTCAACATAATCACAGCTCTCTCAACCTTTCCTCAGTGCTCCAAACCTGCATCATCTCACTGGTCCCTCTCCAGATTCTCTCCGGTCTATTCATGTCTCTTGTACTGGGGAGCCCACTCCAGGTGGGACCTCAACATTGCTGAGTAGAAAGATCACCTGTCTATTCATGTCTCTTGTACTGGGGAGCCCACTCCAGGTGGGACCTCAACATTGCTGAGTAGAGGGGAAAGATCACCTCCCTGGTGGCAGTATTCCTCCTACTGCAACCCAGAAACCCATTCACCACCACTGCTGGCTGAAGTTCAGCTTGGTGTCCACCCAAACACCAAGTCCTTTCCTGCCAAGCTGCTTTCCAGCATGTGCTGGTGCCTGGGACTGTTCCTCCCCAGATGCAGGACTTGCACTTCTCCTTGTTGAACCTCATGAAGATCCTGTCAGCTCATTTCTCCAGGCTGTTGAGGTCTTTCTGGATGGCAGCATAACTCTCTGGCTCATCAGCTACATCTTCTAGTTCTGCATCTGCTGAAAACTTGTTGAGGGTGCACTCTGCACCATCGTCCAGGTCACTAATGAAGATACTGAGCAGGACTGGACCCTGGGCTACACCACTAATTACTGTCCTCCAAACTAGATTTTGTTTCACATTGCTGTATTTCTAAAGTGTAGCTAGCAGAATTAAGGTGTCATATTTTTCTATTCTACACAGCCAGATGTTTGAAATTATCACAAACAGGATACTTTAGAAATTCAAGTGATCCTGGAAAAGGCTAAACTAGTGGATACTTTTGTCCTACTCTAAAGGAAACTACACCTTTTTATCTTCTGTGAACAGAATGCTTTAATTTCCAAGATTCTGCATGCAGCTGCAAGAGTATACCTGTCTCTTATTGCCACAGAGCTCTCTGTTCTATACTCTGAAGTAAATTCTCACTTGTAACTTGCAAGAAAAATATCTTTAACAATAGTCACTATCATAGCTGAAGGAGAAGATAAACACACAGAACAAAAGAGCTCACAGAAAAATATAAGGAAACTGGTTGATTCATACATTGTGTTATCATGCTAATGGTGTAAGATTCATTTCAAAAGCATTTGCAACCGATCATTTTGTCATTGGTGTCCACCTGCTGGTCCCCAGAACAATTCTGAATTGCTTTTTTTGCTCATCTATAATTTACTGACAGTTTTTAAGGAATCTTTAGTTCCGAGTCAAGAGTTTTAGAAAGAAGGATCAGTTAAGAAAAAAAAAAAAAAAGAAAAGAAAAGAAAAAACAAGGGAAAAATCACACTGAAAATGAAGCTTTGACAAGCAAAATCAAAGCTTATTTTCAGAACAGCCTTCAACTGCACAGGCTGTGCAACTATTCCATCACTTCCTATTTTAGTGCAAGTAACTTTTAAAAGAGCTTGGTAAATGAAAAATTCCTATATAAACTTTCCTAAAAGCACAACTATCTATCACAGCAAATAAGTCATTTTTAAGAGGTCTGGTAAAGAAAATTAGAGTTTGACACAGCATCTACAGAAAAGTGTAGTTTGACTTTTTTTAAACAGTCACAATTATTCCTTAGTAAGGTTCACTTGTGTAAACAACTAACTCGAAAGAGATTCATCACAGAGATCTGTCCTTACTAGACCTATAGTGCAGTTCACTGGTCCTTTTCCAAATTTAGTTCAACTTGCTGCAAAAATTGATATTTATATCAATAACAGAATTTCTTTGCTAAAATAATCAGGTGTGGGGGAAGAACAACTTGGCCAGTGTCACCATGTGTCACAGACCTATCTCCAGCTAACTCCTTTTTTAAAAACAGGTAATCTCTAGCCAGTTATGGATTAAAATTGTTCAAAATCCTCAAAATAGGGTAATTTAAAACCAACTCATACTGCTTCTGTGACAAACAAAAACATCTGATCAATACAGTTTGTAACCATAACGACTTACAAAACAGTTTTGTAGCATGATAAATTCCAAATGTATTTAGAGAAAGATTGAGGAGAGTCTAGAAAAGACAGCATGTCACTTTCAGACAAATTCTGTCTTCTCTGGTGTACTTTGTTTTGCATTGCTTTGAGTGTTTCTCCAGCATGGGGTTATCCATAAGAGCTGTCTAACCCAGACTTCTCTCCTCAAGAAGCCACTTCCCATCCCTGATCATTGCTGCTCCCTCCTGTGCCTTGTGTGTAAGAAGATTACACTCTTTTTAAAACAGAATGACCAAAGCTACATTGGAGAGACGGAGACACTGAGAAATTTACAGTCTTTCTGTTCACTCTACTTTTTTTTTTTCTGGAAGCACTTACAGCAGCAATAGGGTTTATTCAGCATGTGTTGCCCTAATAAGCCTTAGGATACAAGCAAAGCAAGGTTTTTAGGATGACATACTATCCACTATGAAACAGTGCAACAATAGAGTTAGAGCAGCTTGTGGGTGCATAGAAACACTTGAAATGTTAAAGTAAAGGGAAAAAAAATTCTACTTTTCCATTAGCCATTACCTATGGCAAACAGCTGTTCTGGTCAGAAAAGCAGCCAGAGCCAGTCAGGCACTGGGGGCAACTCTGGGGAAAACATTGGCAGCTTGGCAAAGCCTTACACACCTTGCATAGGAAAGGGGCTCAAAGCAGAAGTCTAAGGAAAACATGGCAACAATTTCAGCTTTACCTGCCCTGAATACTTATACACACTGTGAAACCTTTTTTTTCCTCCTCTTTCTCATATCTGTACCCAGATGAAAGAGCTGATGAAAGAGATACTGAGGCTCAATGTATATATGAACATTGTAACTACACCAAATGTGATCATAAACTAAATCCTCATTTAAGGAAAGATTAAAGCTCCTCTTCATTAAACAAGCAGAAGCTATGGAAAAAGACAGTCTGGTGGTTTACAAGCTTTGAAAGATGTTACCATGCTAAGGAAAACCTGTGGAGCAGGACATTAGGTGCAGGAGGAACTAGGTGAGTTAATTACAGAGTGATACGGAAGGTTACTCAGAATATGCCATAATCAGGCCAGACAATATTTCCCCAAGACAGTAAGTGTAAATTCGAACATTCAGGTTTACAATGCACTGGCCTTTGCTTTGCAGGGAGCAATCTGTCAGGGAAAATAGGCCTGGTAGAACTGCAGAATCACAGAGAGCATGGAAACACCTGAAGGACAGTGTTCAAAGAAGTGACAGGTCTGAGACTGTTCTTCCTTATCTTAATATCTGCTTTTTCCTTCAGTCAGATAAAAGGAAAGCTGCACGTGCTATACAACTAAAAATTCCCTGAATTAAATAATCTTGCATCCAGTAGCAATAATTCAGCTCCCACATTACAGCAGAACATCATTGCACACCTGTGGGTCTGCACCAAGTTGTCATCTACAGTTGCCATGGCTTCCTGAAGAATGAAGGGCTCTGGCTTCCAGAACACTAAAATAAGATGCTAGCACATGAAAACAAGCACACAGCTCTCAGCAGCCAGGGTGGTGGATAGAAGCAGTTCACCAGCACAAAAAGTCATCATGCTCTGTACTCTGACCACCAAACCCATCGTGTAATTACCCAGACCTCAGTGGAGACATAGTAGATATGATTTCCCATAGGTTATGACCTACAGGAATCAGAATATTGAATGAAAAAACATTGCTGAGATTTGTTGGATGGGAGGGAATTAATACAGAAGAAAGAAAGTAAGAATATCAAGCCACTGCAGCAGAGGACCATTGCCAGAGCTCTAGTTTTTCTCCTTTGGATAATCACTCTTGGGAAGCATTGCATGCTAAAAACACATTCTTTAAACTCAGTGCTCTAAATTTAGTACCTTTAGAGACAAATAGGATAAAACCCTCTATATTCAGAATCCAAAAGAATGCCTGTATTTAGGTTTTACAATTATTATTAATTTTTTTCATCTAGTCTTTTATACTGTCTTTTAAAAACTGGATGTAATTGTATTTGTCAAGTTCATGTCAATATGACAGGACACAGCAAAAAAAGTAAATGCATTTCTGTAATATTAATAATCTACCCTCAATAAAGGGTAAATTGAATCAAACCATTTGCTTTTAGGGGAGCTGAACAGGGTAAGTGACCCCAAAGATAAAGGGATAGAACATGAGAGCTGTTCAGACAAAAATAGAAGTGTCAGAGAGGATGTTACTGTGTATTTACAAAGGAGCTGAATTTGCATGGATGCAGGAGGACAAGCTCTTCTCACTTTTCAACAGTTTACTACTTTTGCAGGCTGTTGGAAGGGATTCTGAGTTCAGGTTTCACTGTGAGAGGATTGCTGCAGAGGTTTC
The DNA here is from genome assembly GCF_000695815.1 of Acanthisitta chloris. Lineage (NCBI taxonomy): Eukaryota > Metazoa > Chordata > Aves > Passeriformes > Acanthisittidae > Acanthisitta > Acanthisitta chloris. Next base: position 14,343 of record NW_008650075.1, on the reverse strand, counting down.
CTCCACACCACCTTGAAGATTCATCTCTGAATGGAAAGTACCTGGTTGAACTAGACGACCCACTGTGGTTCCTTCCAACCTTCCCCATATTGTGATTCTGCATTTCTAAGTGCCAGACTGAACAAACCTCGAGTTCACTTATCCAGAGTAATGATGACATCCAGTGGCCACCAAGTTAATCTCAGCCTGCCAAACTCAGTCACACACACATTCGTTTAGAAGACATGGAAGAAACCACTTTTCAAAGCGCTTCAAAACAGAAAAAGGATGGTTCTGTTGTCCATTTTTTCAAGAACTCGGTCAAAATATGAAAATATGGCTCTTAAATCATGCTTGTGTTCTTTGACAGAAAATATCTGTTAAATACTCACTTGCCCAAATATTTCTGGCAGGCCCAGGACTTGACCAGTGAAAACACCAATACAGATGAAAATTGCTGTGACCTGACCCAATGAACCACGGATTTCCTTAGGAGATATTTCACTCAAATACATGGGAAGGGCACTTAAGGAAATGCCTATGAAGAAAGAAAAGAAACCATACATTAAGTCAAAACTTCTTTTCATTATGCCAGCTATGAAACAAAAATCTGTTGAAAGGAGTCTGAGGCCTAATCTGCTAGCAAGACTGGCATATAAACATGCAAAGAACAGAATTATAGCTATCCACAGGTAACATGAATTGTTTTCTCTGCGTGTCTAATTACTCTTGCACCATTTAATAGCCATGGGATTGATTATCTGTTACAGATCTACAGTGATGTGCACAGGCTGCTACTTCATGAGGAGCACTGAAGGTTACTCAGAGATGAGAACCACCAGGAGAACAGATTTTATGTTCTAAATTTGCCCATCCTAAAGCAAGCTAAATCGTGTTAGCACTGGTGAGGGTAAGGAAAAAAAACAAACCCCAAAACAATATATCAGAGAGTCAGAGCAGACACTGTCAGATGAAATATTTTTACTGTGAACAGTATTAGTAGATGTCCCTCTCAACACAGGCTTAGAGCTGCAATGAACTCTTCACAGTAGGCATAAAATAAGTGAGAATCCTGCTCAAAAATGCGTGGCCCTGGGCAGTACAATGACAATATTTACACAGCTCCAGAAGTTTAGTCATTTGATGGTAATCTGAGACAAAAATTAGCAGCCAGCACCAAAATTTCACATCGAGTGACCTGTGAAGTTGCTGAGACCCTTAATTCTAGCTGCAGTGCCTCCATGGTTTACTTTTAAACTGGGAAGATCAGAGTGCTAGGAACAATTGATGATGTACCAAACCTTCCTTAATCCTGCTGGTATTAGCATGGGGTCCAACAACTTCTAAACGCATGGCAACAAGCAGTGTAAGGAAATAGGCTACACTCTCCTAGCCAAAGGATTTTCATGGCATAAAACAAGATATGCTCTACCAGGGGTGGAAGATGAAGGGTGGGGGAAGAACCAGGGTGGATAGCAGTGATCAGCATCCATTCCAGTGTCTTCTCCAAACATCAGATCCTCCAGCCTTTAGTCTGCTGTTTTGTCCCAGTGAAATCAGTGTGGCTATGGTTAGTCCCTGAAGTGCCTTTTTAATGTAAAGAAAGTTCTAGCAGGGGGAGAGGAGAAAGTTTATGCATAGCACAAGCATTTCAGACATGTAGAACATGACCAAAGCTTACCTGCATCAACACCCATGACAACACGGCCCAGTATAAGCATTTCAAAGGACCCTGCCCACAAGGAGAGGGACATCAACAATGCAGCTGCCACTGCAAACACATTATTGAGCAGTAATGTACATTTCCTAAAAGGAAAATATAATTTATGTAGAAACCAGCATCATGACAGTTAGATCTAGTCATATTCAAAGCACAGTAAGCTATTATCTGGGGCTGGGTGGTATGAGTTAGTGGTATATGTGTTACAGTGGCAATGGTAGGTTGACAGGTGAACTTGATGATCTTCCAACCTTGATAATTCTATTATTCCATGACTCTATTATTCTTAAATATCTATAAATAAAAAGTGCCTAACAAACTCTGCCTCTTAGATGTTATGTAGAGTTCCAAAATTCAGTGCTACACCCAAATGGATACAGTTCCAAACCTATACCAGAGCTTAAAAATAAAACATATCAGAGCTAACTAAAGATCTGTACTTCAGAGGCACAGCAATTAGCCATCCTATGCATACCAAGAGCCCAAGTGCCATGCCCTAAGCTGTAGATGAATATAAACAAGCATACTCTAGGTACATATCTGTATGGAGGAACCAAAGAATCCACTTGAAATGGCAACAAGCTGATATAACTAGAGGCATTTTAATGCTACATATTTTTTTTGCCACTTTGAGAACTTCCCAGCAATAACACACTTCTGTCATTATAACTCATCCTTAAATCCACAATGTTAAAAACATACATTGAGGAAAATTATTTCCTGCTTGCAGAGTTAGAAAAAACATTTGGGTTTACACAAGTATTAAAAATCAACCCTTTTCTAAAAATTGTTGAAATTAACCAGAATTACATATTGATTTCTCACTTTTAAAATTAATTCATTCTGCAACAGTTAAATAGAACATTAAACAACAAAATCAAAAATATATATTAAAATTTTTGAAACATTTCCATTTCTCCTTCACACTATACTGACAGCCGTTTCTCACAGTTTTCATCTCTCAGAACTTTCTGCTCAAGTTTGAGGGACTCATTAATTCCAAAGTAAATCCATAGCTTCTTGCAGAAGAGAATGCTTTAGAAAATAAATGATAGGCAGGATTTCATGGGCCTTTGACTGTTAGATTCAACTACATCATAGAATCATAGAATTTCAGGGGTTGGAATAGACCTTAGAGATCATCTAGTCCCAATCCCCTGCCCTGGGCAGGGACACCTCCTCATTAGATCAGGTTGCTCAAGGCTTCATCCAACCTGGCTTTGAACACTGCCAGGGTTGGGGCATCTACTGCCTCCCTAGGAGACACATCCAAGGTCTCATTTCCTGAACAAATGGAAGAGTGGTTAGAGATATAAGATCCACAGCTCAGCTGCAATGATTCTTCATTGAAAGATTAAGTAGAAAACCCACCCAGAACTCAGAAAATTGCTGCTACCTTACACACATCTCTCCACAAAAATGGAATTAAGTGGCTGTCTGTGAAATTGCTGCCTGCAGGTGAATGGCTGGAGAGACCATTATGCCTCCCTAGCATTGGCCTCCGCAATCCCTTGAGCATATTGCTCTGGGTGCTCAGGATACACAACAGTAGCTTCTCTTCGTTAGAAGAGAATTTATATGATGAAATGTCAAAGCCACATTCGAATGTGGGATTTAGGCTTATGTGGATGAAGATTCCCTTTCAAACAATTACATCTCTCTTGAAGTAAGTAGGGCCTAGGAATGCAGTAATTTGGAAATTATGTTATTAATCTTACAGCAATATGACTCAAGAGTGTTCTTCCTAAAGTCATACATTATTTCTGACTAATGCTTTTGATCCCCTTTAGCTCATGATTCTGTGACAGTGTAAATGGAGCTCAGTCTCACCATACACACAACCCTCCAGCCTACACTGGAGCAATTTAACAGCAAAGCATTTTATTGTTCTGTCAACATTTCACCATGTGCTCCTCAATTACCATAACGATGTGTCAGTCTGGGCTCCTAGACCAGACAAACACACTGCACCGTGATCAGTAAACTCCAGAACCACATTTTGGTGAGCAGCCTTTATCCACACAACTCCTTCCTATCTCTACTCAAGCACTCAAACCCATATCTATAACAGAGCTGTTTTCATGGCTTAATGAAGATAAACATCATAAACAGGGGCAGAGTCTGCAAGTGTAAAGGTCTGTCCTGGTAATATGACCAGCTCTAATCAAAGTGGTACAACTATGAGAGTTCGTCCATCACTTTAACAAACCTACACACAAAGCTGTTCTACTCTTCCCCAAAAATTCAAGTCTTCAATGAACCCATTTTTTACTTGTCTTTATTTTAATAAAGACTCAGCAATATTCTGGAAATTAATGCCAGAGTTAGGCACAGTTTCATATATTTAACACATGTGTAAAAGCCAAATTGATGATTTGGCAGAAGAAATGGAAAAACTGAAAAAAACGCAATGTGGCTATGAAAAATATTTAAGAATTTAAAATCAAATGGTGAAGTGACAGCATAAATTAATGAATAATGGATAACAGAAGGGAATACTGACTTGTTGCAAGCATGAAACGGAAGAACCTGAAAATATACTCTTTGAGGTGAAAAATGGGATGTGGAAGGGTTGGGAGAAGGACAAACAGACCAAGCAGAATACAATCTAAAGGAATGGAAACAGTAAAAATGTAAAACAGAGAAGTAAGAACACTGGAGATTGATGCTTATATTTTAGCATCCATGATGACCTTCTCCTCTAATGCAACTGATAAAAAAATATCAAGTTTTATAGAATTTACAATTAAGAAAAACCCAAATGAGTGGTCATGACAAATGCTGCAGTGGTGGGGTTTTTCTATACCCTTCTAAATGTAGGTAAATTATAAATTACCTTGACAATTCTCTTTGGAAGACTGTATGAAACAAAAATTTGACAGAAATATCTAGTTAGTACCTGCAGCAAAAATGCAAACACACACCAGCATGAACATTCCTAAACTACTCATATTCTCTGTGGTCAAATACTGCATTGTATAGAACAGGGACAGCATCCCCAAGCTTGAGGAAGACCAAACACAAACTTCATCCTAGTTTAGTCCTTCAAACTGACACAAGGAAGGAAAAAAAAAAAAGTCAATTTTTATTACTGTATGACAACAAATGTTGTTAAGAAGCAAATGAGATATATGGATAACTTTTTTTGTTTACAGTAAGATACTCAGCAGACTTGTGAAACAAGAATCTGCCAGTCCCTTGTGAAATCTTTTCTATTTTATGGCATTTTCCCTTTGCACTCTTGACAATTCCACTTCCTTGACATCTCAATCCACTGCCCCGTTCAGAGCTCCTGTGACTCAAAGGAGGCACAGGAAGGCCAGAGAGAAAGGTATGAATTTTACTCTTGGAAATTCCTATCTCTTAGAAATGGGCTTTCATGATCTAAAGATATTGAAATTTGCATTCTAGTGAAGGGTTGTTTTTTAAAAAAATAAAAGTCAATCCTTCTGGAGAGACTAAGTGAGAAACTGCTTTAGAGAATACAAATTTTTCAGTACACTTACCGTCCTAAGAACTTCACAATTGGGGTAACAATGATGGCACCCACAAGGCCACCAATGGCAAAAATAGAAACAGTTATGGACCAGAGGAGGGTCAGTGTGCCTTCATCCACTGAGAAGCCATATCTTCTTTCCCAAGTTTCATTGTAAAACTTCTTGATATACTGAAAGAAAAGCCATCATAATAACACGTGTAAAAATATCACACTTCAAGAATACGACTGAGAGAAACAGAAACAAAAAATCACAAACAACCCAGTGGCTTGCTTGCAGGAATCACCCATGCTTTTCTACCTGCCTCCTCCAAAAAATGGAGCCTCACTTCTAGATGCAACTGTAGTAAAACTAACAGAATCAGTCAAAGCATACATATGTGTAACACCATGGCAGACACAAAATTGGTGGAGAAAGAAACTACAGGTAGACATGAATGTTCAGGACCAGCTCACTTTTTAGCCTTCAATGTGCCAGCATTTATACTCTTTTTTCTGCTTTTTCTGCTTTCCTCATATGAGTACAACTACAGGATTTTGAAGGATGACTTCTAACGACTTCTCTGATGTTTAATTACACCGATTTCTTCATCTTTCTAAAAGGTAAAGGTGTCATAGCTCCAGGATGACATTTTAACATAGTCTCTGTATTTCCTGCAGAGACATCACCTATGTATATTTTTTTTTAGTCAGGCTCCCTCAATTTGATGGTGTTCCCATTTTGAAATCAAGGAAATGCCACCATGGTGCCTGATGCTCTGGCAAGGATACAGTGCCAGGCAGTTGCAGTCACTAAAGCAAAAGGGCACAGCATGGTCTGCAAAGCTCTCTGTGTCACCACTCCCCAATAAACTCAACAATATCACAAAGTTTAATCTTGGCACTTTCCCCCAGTTTCTTCTTTGATTTCCTTCAGCATATAATAGCTCCTAAATTTTCCTGGTACAGGACTCAACAATATAAGCCACTACATTTTCCCTGTTCAAAATAGGAATTTCAAACTTTACCTAAAGTCTGGCCTTGGGCACTTTGAATATACGATTTGAGGACATTATTTGGTTTGAATCACCACCTCTCCATCTGCAAAGTGCCTAAGAAAGGTGGAGGTAGAATGCACCACTTACTGTCTCCCTTCTATCAAGTTTCTAGTAGACCTCTTGTGCACTGAATTAAAAGGAGGACAGGGATATTTCCCCCATCCTATCTGTTCTAAACAGACAGGGGAAAAAATAAGAAAAAAAATAAGAAAAAAGTCAATCTGATGCTTGCTCCATTTAGAAGAAACTCACAGCAAGCTTCCAAATGAATCTGCCATTAAATCTGGTAATACTTCTTTTCTCTTTAATACCAATATTCAGATTATATTTAGAGCCAGAGATCTTTTTGTTTATTTGAAGTTTATTTTTTATAGTAATGAATACTAAGAGAACACACTTTCAGAACACTATTAGCATTTCTTGTTAATGATAATGATTAAAAATAGAATGCAAATTATTCTCCCCTTGTCTTATGATTAATTTTCTCAGCATAGCTTTGTTATTTAGAAGGAGACATCAAATAACTGCAAGTATTGAAGAAAAGTACAAATGACAAGACTCAATAGTCACAGATAGATGCTCTGATATGTACAGCACCTATGTCTGGATTCTCATTGCCAATAAATGCTAAGCTAGAAACATATAGGTTTTAAGGAGATGAACATGAAACAAAACAAATCTGAACAAATCCAGTGGATTTGAATCCATTGAATTTTGTGAAAGGCTCCTTTGGGATTTTGATAAGGTGTCTCAATAACCCAAAAAACATAGAATTTTAGGAGTTGGAATGGATGTTATAAATCATCGTGTCCCCCCCCCTGTCCCTGGGCAGGGACACCTCCCACCAAAGCAGGTTGCTCAAGGCTTCATCCAACCTGGCTGTGAGCACTGCCAGGGTTGGGGCATCCACAGCCTCCCTGGGCAGCCTGTGCCAGTGTCTCACCAAAAACCTGTATACAAAAATTTTAGTTCCTAACCAAAGCCTACAAGAAAAGGCAGCTGACTGGTATCAATATCTTATATTCTCAACTGCCCCAGTTCATTACAGCTGTAGTGCAAAGGTTAGAAAAATAAGAGGCATATAAGGGATATATACATCTATTTATATATATATATATATAAATCTAATGCATATGTTTTAAATATAAGGGAAATATTTCCCTTGTCTTTACCCATAGTTACA
>NW_008650075.1:963-6908 GCF_000695815.1 Acanthisitta chloris | reverse complement strand
CAGCTGACACAGCAGGCAATAGGAACAGGAATAGGAATGCAAAGCCACAGTCTCCTGCAGGAAGAGGACAAGGGCTGCAAAGCAGAAAGCTTCCTGCACAGAGCACAAAGTACATCATTGTTCCACAGGCCTTGCCCACAATCCATCCATGAAATGAACTGCAGAAATGCAGCTCAGAAAAAGACAGCTCCAACTTGGATTAAATTAAATCTTTTGTGTGCCAAATGCTCCCATATGTTTTTAATAAATTCTGCTAACTCTTTGAACAAGCCCATGGAGGCTTCTAATTCTGGGTTTCTTGGGAGTCATACCTGTGATGGACCACTGCTCTTTCCCATAGAAAAACAGGGAACTGAATGGGAAGTGATCTCAGCTCTGGGCAGAGTTGGTGCAGTTTATTTCCCCCTTACAACAACCAGGATGTTGGACTGACTATCTTACGAGATGACCTGAAGTAAAGTTCACCAGTGAGAACTACAGGAGTATTCCCCAGTGTTCTGATGAGCTGATACAACTTGTGGCACCAAAATGAAATGGACACAAGAATTTACAAACCGTTCTTCAATGCTTCAGTCTTAAAGTAACTTCCTTGCCCCAGCTCTGTCATCCTGCTGATGTGTTCAGTCCATCTTTAATCAACAGTTATTATGAAGCATTTTTGCAATACTTCTCAAAGTATCTTACAGTCCTTCTCCAAGCTTGGAAGGCTTTAGCTTCAAAAGGAGTTGTATGAGGCAGAAGATACCCAGCATCCTGCAGGGAGAAGGACATCCTACAGTGCAGGCTGTAAGCTGCATTTCACCAGAACAAGTTATTTATCTTACCAACTCAGCTTACAACTTTGAGGAATTACTGCACTCCCAATATAACCTCTTACTACAGCTACAAGCTGCTCCCCTTTGGTTTTCTTCAGTCACCTCACATCAGTATTCCCAAAGGATCACCTTGCAGCAGACTGATTTAGTGGCATACAGGGGGAAACAGATGGGGCAAAGCTTCCTTTTCTTGTGCTGCAAGAAGCACAGCTTTGGTATGGCTCTCTGCTCCCCACTATAGCTGTGGGCTGAGCCAACCTGGTCACTACAGCTCTGGGAACAGGGGCAGGAAGGTGATCTGTCCTAGCAAATGGATGACATAGGTTAACCCTGGAGCTAGAGAGAGTGACAGAGGCCAGAATGGTATTTTATTCTTGAACTGCAGAGCTATCTCTTCCTTGTCAGTAGGATACTCCTTAGTCCTACCTCATGTATGGCTTAACATGAGTAAGAAAGACCAACAAGTTCTCAACCACCACTGAAACACCTTACTGCAAAAAGGGAGAATTCATGCATGCCTGTAACCGTATGATCAAAGCCATCAGCATGGTGCCCAGCTTCAGGCCAAAAGCCACAGTAAAGATTTCAAGCAAAAATGGACAATCCTGGAAGTGTTACTATCCACAATGACTGAAATTGAGCATTTATCATGGTTGCATCTTCCACTTTCCCACTCATGCTCTGGTCACCACTGTAATCTATTGCATAGTTCAAACCTGAGTATTGCCAACAAGCACACCCTATCATTCTTTCTTTCATTTACTCATGCAGAAAGCGACAGGAGAGCTCTGACTACCAGGACAGTCCATTTTTTAAACAGTGTTTAAAAGTTCAGAAATCAGCTCAGTCTCACGGCTGTGTTGACAGCCCTGAGGCAATGCAGGAAGGATGTCAACAATCAATACAATTACTCAGAGAATTTCAGCTTCTTGTTGATTTCTCCTAAGCCATGTTTGTCTTCTGATGGCTGCAAGGTGAAGTGATGCCTAGGCATGTCATGCTAGAACAAACATCTAATTTATCCAACCCTGTGTTATTGGTATATAAAGTACCAAGAACTTGAAGAAAATTGCCTGAAGTTACACTAGGGACAATTAAAAATTCCTACAACCTAACTCTCTTCCTAGTCCTTTGGGTCATCGGTTTACCAAATAAAATGCATAAATGAAATAAAATTATTTTGGAAACTGCTTCTTTCACTATGTACATAAGTATCACATACAACTTTAATGTGACCAACCTGTTTAGGTGGAAACCTAGCCATACATTTTACTAAGAGAGTTCCATAAAAAAACAAAGCTTAGCTTTGGAAAGGAACTATTTTGAAATGGAATTCCCACAGTTAATTCCAAAAATTTAGCACCTAGTTTTTCAAAACAGTGCTGCTTGCAACTCCACTGAATTGCTTACTGTTGTGCTTGACTGAATGAAGGGGATCTCTTGACAGTCAGTAAAAAACCAAAATGTTCAGTTCTCCATTTGAAATAACTGATATTTTAATGAAATAACCCCAAATTTTGTACACTGATTTCACAGTACTCTATTCATTAAATCCAGCCCATATGTTGCAGCCAAGAGTTGGTCAACACAGTGGTTTCAAACTCAGAACCAAAAAAGGCATTGGCACGAGATGCAGAAGAAGAGTTCCATTATTTAAGAGGAAGACAGAGGCTTTACTTATAATATCAGTACAGTGGGAAAGAAATGTTGTGCAGCTCTCTAGAACTGAACAATGTGAACAGAGGCTGCTGAATATATGTATACAGCTACCAAATACTCACTAGTCAGGAAGACAGAATGTTAAAAATACTAAAGTGTGCAAGAAGATTTAGTAATAGTCTGAGCTTGGGGAGAATGAGAAGCAAACCATGTGCACCCACTCACCTCAAAACCAGCATTTAGCTTCCTGACAGCTACTAGATCCGTGTGAAAACCTCACAGAGAGCAGGAAGGTTTCAGGCACAGCAAAGTTACCATATGAGATTTAACCTCTTCTACTCTTTAATCAGGAGGATGATAAAGGCAGGATGCTGAGGAGCACACAGAGCTGGACAAGGCTGCCCTCTACTGATACTGAATTCCAGTTCTGTCAGTCACTTACCGCTGCAGGAGCATTCACCACCGAAAGGTTGTAACCATAAAGAAAAGATGACCCAAAAGCACCAGTTAAAGAGGCTGCTATAAGACTCACGGACCAATTCTGAAAGGCAAAGAAAAGATGCAGCCATTGTTAGTATTCTTTATATTAACCTACCTCAGGTTTTAAATACCCCTTATGCTATCTTGCATGGCTCCTGCAGGCAGATGTCCTTGCTGCAGAATAGTGGCCAGAAACAATTCCCCACGCTCAGTATGGGAAGCAGTAAATCTAAGTGACAGCAGTTAACCTGTACCTCAGTTAACATGCACCAAGACATAAATGAACGTTTGAACTTTTTCAGTCTCACAGAGTTTTGCTGCAAGCATCCCATCAACCCCTGCACAAAAAGTGGAGGAAATGGAGTCTCAGGAAAGGAAATAGTTGATTATGTACCACCAGCACAGCACAGCAAGGAGTGATTTATATGTGATGTAATAGGTCTGTGGTTAGATCTGACTTGGGTGAGAACTCATGAGATAGTGTGTCCCCCACTCCCATAAGGATTAGAAAAATTGTGACAAACTAGGTTTTGTGACCCAAATGCAAGTGTCCTTGCTGCCACACACACTTCCCAATGGAGATGCATTTGCCTATTGTCCCAACAACAGACCTGTGCCTCTCCCTCCTCAGGTCTCCTCCATCCTCCTCAGCCTGTTTTTAACCCACCTCTGCAAACAATTTCTTCATTTTTCTTGAATGAAAGGTAGAACTGCTCTGACTTGAGACATTTTTTAATTCAAGGTCTTTTCCACTTTCCCAATATTACTTTCTGCCACTCAGTTCTCCTGCTGGATTACAGGCAGTGGCAGAAGAAACCACTGCTAGCCATTCCCAAGAGATATTAAAGTTAGTGTTTTGGTGCCTGGTCAGTTGTGAAGTCTTTTTGTAGCTCATGGAAGACAACTCTGAATATGTTAAAATGGATTGGCTTTTTAACGTGATTTCAGTTACAAAAACAACTGTGACAAGAACCTAGAGTTTCAGGAACAGCTCCCTGCCACTTATGCCCAGCCTCATCATTCACTGAAACCTCAATCCTTTCAAAAGGACAAAGACATCCTTAAGCAGACCTAGGAACCTCAGCTTCAGCTATATCACTCACAACAGGTTAATGAATCAATGCATTCTGTCAACTGCAGAAAGTTACATATTCTTTTTAGAAAACAAAGATCTGGAACATGAACCAGGTTTGTGTAGCTAGCACATGGCATAGCAGCAATGACAGAGGACTGGGACGGGCTCCACCAGCCTCGAGGGCACAGTAGGGCAAGCAAACACACCATGGCTATTATCTTGTGACAGAGGTCACGTTCCACACTGTCACTGCAGGCTCACTGTGACCTGTCAAGAAGGGATGAGATCCCCAGGTGCCAGGGACCACAGCATACAGCCATGTATATGTTGTACATATGAGGTTTGCCAGCTTGTACCTGCCACTTCTGAGGACTCAGTATGCACCCTGCAGGACAGCTGATTGTTTTTAACTTCTTACATATGATGTGGCAACTTTTTAAGAGATTACACAGTTCATTAACCAGCCTGTCAGAGGGAAGTGTGCAGGGGGTGAACAGCCTTGTGTAAGAAATAAATTTCATTGGGATCACTACAGAGCCAAATACAATTTCTTATTATTAGCCAGCTCATTAAATCCAACCTGCTACACACACATAGAACTTTGCACCATTATTTTGGTAACAAAATGTAGAAACTTTTGGCATATGGCTTTATTTATCTTTAGGTGATAATCCTTCATAGTAGGTGTTTATTATTTCTCTGCTATGCACAAGCATTCCTACACTTCAGGAGAAATTGCCAGTACTCTGAATGAATGATGCTGGGGAGAATATTCCTGGTTGTCTACCAGGCTGCTCTAAAAGGGTTCACAAAAGATGTGTGAGTTCACAAGTGTAATGCAGTAATCCTAATGCAATATTGCTAAACAGTTCTACTCCAACAACCTCAGACCCTCCAGAAAAATCCTGCAAGCAAAATGATTTGGAACACTGTGGCTTGACACAAACATATAACCTAGTATTTAGAAAACACCAATGAATGCTTAAACCTTTCAGCATGGGCAAATTATATGCACATGTCATTGTAAGGAATTAAAGAATACCTTGCCTGTCCAAACACTGTTAAGGCCACAAAAGGGATTTGCTCTAAGACACGCTAGCCACCATTTTAAGATAAGCACAAAAGGGATAAATTTGTGCTAATTCCAGGCCTGATGAAGGAGAGATCTGGTTAGCACATGCTGATTAATGTACCTGAACAAAAATTCCCACTGTGGCAAACTGCATATACATACCACTGGTCAAAGATCCGCCGAGTTTTGACATCAGACAGGTAGTATCTGTGACCACCAAACCCCAACCACAAGGAAGCATGCAAATGACGGCACACCCATCCTCAATTCGTATTCAAATTAGGAATGTGCCTCCATGGATATCTGGAACTTGGACTGTATAAATGTGGCACCCCCAGATGAGCAACCTGGGACCATGGCCACAAGAAGAATTACTCAGGACCTCCACCATAGAGAAGGTGAAGATGGACCAACAGGATGCTGCTGGATCCACAGGTGGTGACTCTCTCTCCCTCTCCCTCCCCTCACTCTCACTCTCTTTCCCCCTGCTCTTTCCTATATCTTTCTATCTCTCTACTTCACATTTATAATTATAATTAAATAAACCCCATATAATTATATTATTAACATATTATTGACTTCGGCATATGGTCTCATTTGCACCTTAATTTGGGCAAAGCACCTCTCACTAAGTGGATCCTAACAGTCGCTAAGTGGAAGATAATGCAGAGCACATCACAGAAGTGCTTAGAAAACTTCACATCCATAATATTTTCAACTGTTGCAAACAGCTGTGTTTAGAACTAACTTCAACAAGATGAATTTTTCAATTATACAGCCTGCTGAAGAAAACCTCAGACTCACTCAACTCAGAGGATTTGGAACTTGGAACATGAACTTCAGC
>NW_008650075.1:0-946 GCF_000695815.1 Acanthisitta chloris | reverse complement strand
CTCTTTCAAATATTTGCTCAGGCTTCAGCAACACCAGATAAAAGACGAAAGCACAATGAAGCAAGAATGCAAAAAAAAAAAAAAAAAGTCAAAATATTGCTCAAAAGAAGTATTTACCCTGTGGCAACATTAATAAAAGGGAAGGAAGGATAAAGCCAACCCACAATGACCAGGAAACAAGGCAGCAACGCCTCCTTCATAGGTGTCCCTTGACTTGTGCTCATGCGTTGCTGCCCAAGGGCAGGTAGGTGTGACCATCACCACAGCAAGAAGTGTTCAGTCAGGAAAGCTGCATGTCAGTTCACAGCAGAGACTTCCAGATACCTGAGGACTGCTAACTAGTGAAAGCCCACATTTTTGGTCTGACCACAGACCCCAGGGCACTCTGCTCTGCAGATGCTTTTCTCAACTCCAGCTGTCGTTCAGTATGCAGTGTAGTATTTGTGCCGGCCACCACGAGTCTCAAATTGTCTTTTTTGTTTGTACTTTTGGTTTTTTTTTCTTTAATGAATGACAGTTTGCATCTCAGTTTGCATCTCAGCTTTCATTTCAGTTTTCAAAACACAGAAACTGTTTAGGGTATTGTAGTTTGGTTAGTTAGTTACGACTCCCTTCTCAGATTAAAACGGAACACAACTGTTAGCAGTAAACATTGCATGCATGCATAAGGGACTTTTAACATCCTTAAACAGATATGGCTAAGATTTTCTGTTGATACAGGGAAGCTGGATTCTGGGAGCACCATACCCAATACCCTTAACGGGACCCAAGTCCCGTTACACACCGAGGACGCCGAGTACTCCCAGCAGGTGCCCCCGGACCAGGTGCCCTTCGGTTACTCTGCCCTCGTGATTGTGGGAGAAGAAGAAGGAAACCCTCCATCCCTCTTTCCCCGGGTCTGCCTTTGCCCTGAGCACTGGCCGATACGGGTGGTCTTGGGAAGCAG
>NW_008650074.1:9065-43490 GCF_000695815.1 Acanthisitta chloris | reverse complement strand
AGCAAACTTGCTGAGGGTACACTCAATATGAAATCATATATCTGATATCATGATGTATAATATATATTGTGATATTATCATATATGTGATGCATTGGCATTGGAATATGTTGCCCAGGGAGATGGTGGAGTCACCATCCCTAGAAGTGTTCAAGAAACTGCTGAACACAGCACTTAGTGCTATGGTTTAATTGACATGACAGTGTTAAGTCAATGGCCAGACTCAAAGATCTTGGAGGTTCTTCTCCAAACTCAATGATTTGGAATTAATGATTTGCCCAGTCTATAGAATGCTTTATTGTATATTCACACAACCACAGAATGAGTAAGTTTTGGAAGGGACCACAGCAGGTCATCTAGTCCAATTTCCTGCAGAGTACCCTAGAGCACATTACTCAGGATTGAGTCCAGACATCTTTTTACTATCTCCAGTGAAGGAGACTCCATAACCTCTCTGGGTAATCTGTTCCAGTGTGCAGTCACCCACACTGTAAAGAAGTTCTTCCTCTTATTCAGGTGGAATTTCCTATGCATCAGCTTTTGCTGGATGCTGTTTGTCCTATTGCTTGGCACCATCAAGAAGAGTCTGCCTCTGACCTTTTGACACTCTTCCTTCAGATACTTATATACATTGATGAAATCACCTTTCGGTTGTCTCTTCTCCAGGCTAAACAGGCCCAGATACTTTAGTTTTTCCTCATAAGTGAGGTGCTTCAGTCCCTTATTATCTTCATAGGTCTCTGCTGGACTTTTTCCGTGAGTTCATGTCTCTCCTGTACTGAGGAACCCAGAACCAGACACAGCATTCCTGGTAAGGCCTCACCAGGACTGTGTAGAGAGGCAGGATTACCTCCCCTAACTGCTGATATTTGATCTTCCTAATGCAGCAGACTAGGTTTTACCTACCTTGATGCTACTTTTATAGGTATTAAACTTTCCAAATACTGTACATCATGCTAAGTACAAGAACTAGAACTTGTCCTTTCAGACCAATGGCTATGTTTTCCATCATTAGTTAATTCATACCTTTGTACAAACTCCTCAAGTAGAGCTGTGTTTCCCTCTTGATGTTGCTGAGTAAAGAGACTGTTTACTTGGGAATGAGCCAAAGATGTTAAAAATTTATTTTGAAAATTATTGTCTGAGAGAAGTGAAACTGCAATAAATTAAACAGATTGTGAAATGGGGATCCAGGGTAGTTCCCAGAATGCTTTTTGTTGATGTCTGTGGCTTTTGTGTCAAACATATATAAGGAAGAATTCTTGTGGATCCACCTCTGCAGATTTGCAAAGGCATAGTCTCCTCCCACCCCCAATTTTTCTTGAAAAAGGTGAAAGCTGATACTCAAGGTGTTTCTGATTTTGTCTTATATGTCAAAATGTGGATGTCTGGTATTCCCAACTTTATTCACTTAGGGGGAAGGAGAGAGAGAATAGGAAGGGGAAGGGAGAAAAGGCAACCAGTCAATGAGTGTCTTAAGTGAAGCAGTCACAAAACATACAGTAGTTTTGACAAATTATGGAAAAGCTATTAGAATGAGAAAAGGAAAGAATGTAATGTCCATACTCTTATCTTTCCTTGATCTGTTTTTACAGGGAATTTAGCTGAGCTAGTGCTGACCACAGTTTAACTGTAAAACTGGTAAGCAGACATTCATTTGTCTGAGGTTAATTCCAGACCAGTTCACATATACTGATTTCTTAAGTCTGTTTGCTGAAATGTGCATTCCAAATGTGCTTATAAAACTTGTCTGATATTTAACAGTAGATTTTCCAGAGGAGTTCAGCTATCATATGGGTTCTTCAGAGGAATTTTGGAGAAATGCTGAATGCTATGAAGCATTGAAATCTAAACAATAGGCAGCAAAGCAGCAAACTTCTTTAAAAGAAAGGTGGAAAAAAAGGAATTGTGGACTTAACATTAATTCATTACTCATATTGAATTCAATATTTGAAATAGGTAGCTAGAAGGATGCAAGCAGAAAATGATTTGTTTCTTTTCTGTCTGGTATAGTCATTTACTTTGCTCAAAGGTCTCAGAGTATTAGCATTCTTAATGGTTTTACTGAATTAGAAATATATATGCCAGCTACAAATTACTGAAGGATTAAGACTCACACCTCTGATATTGGTAAAACAGGGGAATTACAAGAAAATATCAGTAAAAGACATGTAACAATGCTAGGAACGAACCTGAAAAATAAAGTATAACAAGTGTTGGGCTGAAAAAAAGAATTCCTATTCATTATATAGTAAATGTTTCTTAACGCCTCCTGTAATAATGAGTGAGAACTCTAGACACATGAAAATGCTTAGAAGTTGAAATAATTTAAAAGAGCATAACACTGATTTCTTTTTTTCCTATGCAAAATACAAACATTTGTACAATCTTCAGTTTTATAGTGAATAAAATAGTAGAATACATTTTCAGGCATTATTTGCATGCTCAATTCTGTGTACAAGTGTCGGACAAATTCTGGCTTTTTGCCACACAGAAATTTAAGAAAAATCTACTAAAGGTAATTGCAAAATACTTTCTTCAAAAACACATTGTCTCCTAGCTGTCTGCACCTTGAAACTCTGAGGGACCTGTGGGATTTGCTGTGGCAAAAGGTTATCCAGGAACCTTAGGAAAGATGTAAACATTTCTTCATTTTCCAGCACTGCCTTCAGGCACATTTTCTATCACAACAAGTAAAGCTCCTCTATTTGTCATTGGATAAGGCTGCTATATTAAATCAGAATCTGTTTTCCCATAGAGCTCCTGAGAATCTGAGAAAGGAAAGCATTTTCCTCACAGAAATGTACACAATAATCTCTTCTTTTAAGCGTCTCTTTTGAAAATGGACTGAAATTACAAAACAAAAAAGATGTGGGGTTTTTTCATCCATCTTTGTATTCCATATAGTTTGATAGGGAGTACCTGCACAGCCAGAGAACAATAGAACCATATCATGTTATGACAGCTTTATGCAGTCAATATCATTATCTACCTTAATAATTCTGGCAGTGGGGATGGCAGTAAAAAAAAAAAAAAAAAAGAAAGCTCTATCTCTATGTAACAGAACCATTATGGCACCCATTGATTTCAGTCAATTACTTTTCAGGACTTACATTGTCAAGGGGCATTGCTTTTCTTTTTCCTTTGTAAAACAGTTCCCTTTGGTTTCAAAGACTAACATTGACATGGGGTTTTATGCAGCTGGCAACATTTCTCACTCATCTCTGAGGTGGGGCTCCAGCTGCTGCAGCTCCTAAAGAAAATTAGTTTCTATAGGAAGCTACAGTGTTTTGTTCCTCATTGATCAAACTAGCACACTTCCCTCAGCATATTCTCCATCAGAAGAGAATGTAACCCGAGTCTTTTTGCAGGTGCAGAAATATCAGTCTTACATAAAACTTGCTTGTTGTACACTGTCTCCCTTGTGCAATTTTAAATGCTAAATAAATATATAGCAAATGTTGTTAACTCTACAGTGTAACCTTTGGAATAAATGAGCATGAAAGCAGTGGAAGAAAAAAGCTCTGAAATTATGCTGCATATCTTTTCAAACAATTAAAATGCCATCTTAAAATGCAGCACACTAATTAAAGGTTTTGTGGAAGTCTAATTTCTCTCTTCCAAGGTTATGCAAGGAAACAGTAAAAACCAATGTTAACTCAGGACTTTCAATGAAGCAATAAAAATAAGGCCAGTTATTAGTACGGAGTCCAAGGCTATAAGCAATATTTTGGTGATCTGCAAGTGTCCCAGCCTAATTGCACCATCTTTTAGTGACTAGTAGCTAAAGATTATTATTGTGTGATAACATTTGCAAGAAAAAAGATTTAATTTTGTCATGTGCATGCAATCAGAACTCTCTGGTTATTCTTTTATGTACAGAGGCTGAAAAGAGATTCTTTTCTTCCATGCTGAAAAAAAGGTTGGTTTGTTATATCTTAGAGAAAATAAAAGATAACCTTATATTTAATAATTGTTCATTCTGGTTTTTTTGTAAAGGAAATAGTAGTTTCATGATTCCACCATCTTAGATGAAAAGCCAATACAAAAATGCAATGACTCATTACTCTCTGAGGGGTAAATACAAATTGTTTATGACAAGTTGGTAATTGTATTCATTATAAGGCAACATCAAGTTGCTAATTTCATTTTCCGTGACTGGGAAAATGTAAAACACTTTTTAAAAGAAAGTATTGCTATGGCAGTGTAATGATTTCCTTACACTTTCCTATAATTATCTTAATTTTCTAATATTAAATATTTTCTCCAACTAGTAGTAACTAAATATTGAAATAAAATGTACAGTTTGGGAGCATTCTCAGCATGTAAATTACTATGAAGTAAAGATTTTTTTACATCACAAGTATTATTGTTAATAAATAGGAAAATTTTGCTTGTAATGTATATGTAATATACATATAAGAGCACACTGTTCCTACCTATTTCTGAAAGTATCTCTTTCCTTTTTAATTCAGGAATATAAAGTTAGATATAAAGCTTAGTCCATTAAATTATATTCAAGGATGCAACCAAATATAGTCCTTGTTGGTGATCCTGGACTTTATGATAAAATATAACACTTTCAAGTGCAAATAGTGTAAGTAACATATATAAATCCATAGATGCCTACAGTTCCTGACAGGTGTGACTGCATCAGTGACAGTCCTGAACCACTCTTTATGTATTTTCCTAGATATTTAGTTTAAGATGTATTTAATCCAATTCAACATTAGGCATTTCTATGAAAACCAAGAAGCTGGACAAAGAAACAGATATCAGTTTTTTGTAGCCACGTATGAATGGATTTTTCATTTCAGCAGGCAAACAAGTCTAAATAAAACAGCCCCTTTTACTTGCAATTGTGGGGAAAAAAACCACTTTTGTTTATAAACCTTTTGCCAAAAGAAACAAACCTTCACTTCACTGCCACTTCGTCCCACAGTTAAATAAATATAAATGAAGTGAAACTGTCAACTCTTTCAGATACACAACACTATGTTTCTTTTTAGGTTTTCAGAGAAATTTAAAGAAAAAAATATAACGCCATATTCACAAAGCTGCCAGAAGAGGATGAAAAGATAATTTACAGTTATCTTTTATCAATTGCTTGCTACTGAGAGCACTTCAATTCTTTTCTCTTTCTCTCATGTTTGATCTCCAGCTCTCACTTCCCGGGAGGCCCAACAGGTTAAAAACACATTGGGAAACCAGGGGATAAATTCTCCTTGATCTCTCATGTCTAAATTCTTCTTATATAAATAATTGAATATTCATTATGCTTAGGAATGGAGACTAGATGCCTCCTCTTTCCAAAAAACATCAGACTGGACTAATTCTCACTTTCTCGTTACATATTCCAAGGGCTATTTTAAGTACTTTATCTGAAAGGCAGAAGGTTCAGAAGGAGGGAAATAGTAAATCACCTGGTTAGCTTAGCCTATGTAAGAAATGGTCAGATTTAAGAGTTAATAAAACATAGTTCAAGTCTTTATCTTGGCAGAAAAAGAATTAAAGCATATGTGTCCCAAAGGCCCTGTAGATTTCCCTACTCTACATAAACCCATTCTTTATCTGAAGGCAATGATTGTATAAAGTACAGGTTAATCCCAAATTATTTTAAAGTTAAGAATACATTTATTTAGGGAAGCGATACAGGACCTATTGTAAGCGGAAATGCAATAAAATCCAAAATAAGTTATCCAAGAATCATTAAATCAGATTCGCCTCGTATTTATAGACCATAACATAAGTGGGGAAATAACAATATAGTTAATCTATCAGACATGTGGAAAAGCATCTGATAGATTACCTATGGGAATTAACAAGTGAAAGAACAAGGAAGCTGGAGAAGAATTGTGCAAACTGACTGAAAACCAGCTGGCAACTGACAGAGCTGAGAAGGGAATAATCCAGCCGAGTCCAGCTACTGAAAGATTTGGTAGAGGGTTATTCATGGTACAGGTCTTGTTTAATATTTTCATTACACTACATTTCATGTAGACACAAAGCAAGGGCTACCTGATAAAATTTATTAGTAACACAATATCAAACAAACCGTAGCATGGTACAGACATGACTGGATAATACAGCAAACACTAAAGGAAGCTGACACTCTTAAAGAGGAGCAAAATTAAGTTCTGTTCTCAACAGCTGGAAGAGAAGAAACTGTGATGCAGCTGGGTGATTGTTGACAATAACCTGTCACACAGATCAAATGGCAAATGCAATTCTAAGATATATGTAGTGAGGACCCCAGAGTACCCTAAGCCTTATGAAGTAAGAAAAAAAGATCTTGTCTTGTTTAATTTAGTAAAATGAACTGAGACGTGACAAGATTGCTCTGCATAAATGGATGGAGTGGTTAGGGGTAAACACAAGAGAAGAAGGAAAGCTATTTAAAATAAGCAACAATCTTGACCTAATGAAAATATTTCTAGATGGGCCATAAATACATTTGGGTTGGAAATTAGAAGTTGTAATCATCAGAGCCAGAATATTCTGTAATAGCTTTCCGACAGGAGTAGCAAGGCCAATAAACCAAACAAATTTTAAGATGAAGCTTGTTTCAGAAATAAAAATGTTGCATATAAACATCTGTTTCAACTGATGCTTGCCAAAACACAGACAAGTATCCAATAAAATTTTGTGTAGTATTCTTTCCCAGTGTGAATTGCCGGAGAACAGAGATTTTTAGGATCTATGACTCTGAGATTACTCCTCCCTGACAACTACTTTGGAACTGGGGACTTCAGAAGCGTGGACAGCTTGAAATGATTATCTGCTTTTCAAAATTCAAAAGCAAGCTGGTATTTCAGGAAGTTCAATGTTGCAAGGAAAAAAAAAGAAAAAGAGAAAGGTATTTTCTACCTCAGTCAATTACGAAAATGAGGAGGATGAAGATTTTTAGGCATCAGACCCTAAAATTGCCCTCTTCTGCCTTACTTAACAGTTTTCATGGGAGATAAGACTCCTCCACCTCACTAAATTGCCCTCTTCTGCCTTACTTAACAGATTTCATGGGAGATAAGATTCCTCCACCTCACTGCCACTCAGAGTATGTTAGAAAAGGCTGCAACAGTTTAGATTTGGCAATTAAGGATAATCCTCACACAGAGCAAGAGGAATATTTGGCCTAATTTTCTCTGTAAGAAAGTATTAAAGAACATGGCACCAAAGTATGTTGTCTGAAATTAAAAGCTAATGAAATATTCAAATATAATATCTAGAACCATAGCATACTATAACTTTAATTTTTATACCATAGAAAGACATTATTAAGCTTGTTCATGTTGAGGGAATTTATGACTTTCTAATAACAAGTATTTACTCATTTACATTCATTGGGTTGACCAAAAATTATGGCAAATTTTACATGCCTAATTCAATAAAGCAAAAGTACTTGCACAATTTGTGTGCAAGTCATCAATATAGTATTTCATTAAAGGTTGGTTCGTAAATGATGCTCATAATAAGATATATTAAATATGAAAGTGAATATACTAAAATAGATTGGAAGCAAGAGGATCATAGTAATCAAAATTTACTGCTGAACACTTTGTCCTTTAAATGTAAAGGTGAACTAAAGGTATAGTCTGATTATATTTTTGTGATTAGTAAATTTCACTGCCTTAAGTAAACTTGGTTTAGCTCTCATTATATACAAGTAGGAGTGCTCATGTAGTCAGCTGCTACACTTCAGCTGTGTAGTAGTTTTTAAAAATATCATGGGCTATTTTGGTCTCTGCTTATAGTAAAAACATTTTCAGAGGAAAAATGGAGATGACAAAAATTGAGTAATAATCATCAAACTATTGCAGATGTCACATATAAAGCAGATTGCCCATGTACTTTGCTATAAATTCTGATGTTTTAATTCAAAACAGAAAAAGTGACTGAAAAAAAAGTCAGGTGAAAAATAATATTTCTTATAGTAAAATTATATAACTCTGCTATATATGGAGTTTCTAACAAAATCTAAAGCATGTGGTCTAGATGTGGCCAAAAACAAAATTTGATTTTAGCACCTAATCCTAAATAAGGTAGTACATAAAGACTCAACTCCAGAGAGCATGTAAAGTATCACATTACAGAAAATTGTAGGTAGTAAATGGGAAACAAAATAGAAATAAGAGGTAAGACTTAATGTAAGATCAGTAGCTATAATATGCTAACTAACTACCTATCAAAAACCCTGCACATTTTAGGGAAAATTAACAATGTCCTTACTCAAGAGACTTTGATCAGCATTTTAGTGTGTGGTGGGTTAACATTGGCTATCAGCCAAACACTGACCCAGCAGCTCTCTCACTTCTACTACTGAACTGGACCAGGGAGAAAATCAGATGGCAAAGCTTGTGGTCAGACATATAGACAGTGAGATCTCTTACCAGTTCCCATTATGGGCAAAACAGGCTCAACTTCATTCCTTCATTCGCAGTTCCTCTACCCACTACCCCTCAGCCTGAGTAGCACAGAGGGACGGGGAATGGGGCTTGCGGTCAGTACATAACATGGTCTCTTCCTCTTCTTCCTCACACTTTTCCTCTGATCTAGCATGGTTACTCTCCATGGGCTACAGTCCTTAAGGATAAACCATTTCTGATGTGCATCATCCACAGACCACCACTCCTTCAGAGTCCCCAGAGGAGTGGTCACAGCACCAAACCTGACAGTGTTCAAGAAGCATTTGGATAATGCTCTTAGGCACATGGTGTGATTCTCAAGGATGTTCTGTGCAGGGCCCAGAGCTGGACTCAACAATCCTCATGGGTCCCTTCCAGCTCTGAATATTCTGTGATTCTGTGAAACTGTGTTAATATCTTGTTCCGATAAAACACAAAATCAAGTCCAAGTATTATTGCCTTTTAAGGTTATGATTTATAAAGTGTGCAATCTGTGACAGCATACTATAGAAAAGTGTGATCCTAATAGAACTTGAAATTTGAAGTCTGAACAGGTCTAAGATCCTGATTGAGCCTATTAGGTGGATGAATCTGCCAGATGGTGTAGAAGATGGTAATATACATTTATATTATGTATATTATGTATATTACCATCTGTAGAAGATGGTAATATACATTTAGAAAATGCACCTTCATGAGTGACATGCTAATTTTATATAAAACAACCCAATGTATATTTGTCTTGCTTCAGTTAATCTAATTAGTATGGAAAAACAACTGTATGATAGAAATTGTTATCAATGCAATGGTGAATAAAAGTCAATAATCTAAAAATTGCAGTGGCATTCAGATATTCTTCTCTTTCTGTGAATTAACAACCAGAAAAAATTTGTTAGACAGTTTATCATCTTTCCATAATGAACCTTCATCACTGTTGTCTGATGAAGAGAATATGATGTTAGGAGTTGAATAATGTCATGAATCATAAAATAAATTGAGGTTGTTATTTACAGTGAACAGAAACACAGTAGGGCTAATTTTGTATATTTTCAGTGATTGAAATCGACCATGTGTCAAGGTCTGTTAGACACTACTTATATTCTTTTAAATTCAGAGGTAGATGAAAGCCTCAATGGAGTGAGAAAAAACAGGAGACTGTACAGCTTAATCCATGGTCACATGAGGTGATGTGTGTATGATATCAGCCATTAATGAGGGGGAGTGGAGAAAAAGTTCTCTCCACCCTAAAATTTTCTTACCTTCCTGCACTGAAGAGAAAAACCTGATGCAGTATAAAACTCAGAAAAATACAATTCAGGACTGTGCATACTAAAGAGAGGAAGAATGTAAAGGAAGACTTGTCTTTCCTTTTTTAAAGAATGTAAAGGAAGACTTGTCTTTCCCTTGTTCTCTTGGCTTCTATAACATTAGGAAGAGGAAAAACTAGTATAAATTATTTGATTGAAGTCAGTTATGTGGGCTGAAAAGTCACCTCCTTCGTGATTCTCTCATCTGTGTGAATGAATGGCCATGCCAACAATCAAATCCTCACTGCATGCTTAGCATGTCATCAACATCAATAGTCCTCATTTTGACAGTTGTTGCAGTGACAATTGAATATGTGGAAAGAATCTGAAGGAGAACACTGGCTTCATCAGAGGATATGGTCCAATGAACCTGGCCAACAAGAATCTTCCTCATGCTACAAACCTGATTGATAAACAAAGTTTTCTATGTTTAACATAATGCTATAACTGAGGAAAACAATCCACTCTAAAATAAAAGGTTAATATATGTGTTTGTGTACACACACATACATACACGTACAAAATGTATATTCTGGGGATGTAAGACATTTTACTTGAGATGATTGCGTTTCTCCAAATGTTTCTGATTCAAGAGTAAATGGGTCATGAGTTTCTGGTTTAGTGCCTGAGAATATTCCAATGTTAATTTACTTCCAAATTCTGAGTGTGAGTGTGAGCAGTCCATTAATCTTATAAGTCTTATTATTTTCCTGGAAATTTGTGTTCAAAAAAGGGCACCAGCCATGCATGAATCTTGATAGTTTTGCTTTTAATTCAGATTTTTATATATTTTTCCCATTTGACTCTAAGTATTACTTTTCTTGATGATAAGTCCTATGAATATTATTAAAGTAACAGAACTAATGACTTTAAGAAAAGATTATGCAATTATGTAATGGCCTTCTGAATACCGTGGGATATTGCTACAGTATTTGGGAGGCTAAATTAGTCCAACTTAATTTGCATTAGCAAGCAATATGTGGATGCATCTCTGATGCAATGAAGCCAGAAGACAAAAATAAACTTATTAAAAATCATACCTCTTATTAAAAAACTTACCTTGTGAATACAAGTGCAACGAGGGGAAATTTTTAGAAATGTTTCATTTTATTCAACAAAGTGGCATATTGCAGCCCTGTCCCCCCTCTCAATTCATTGACACTATCCTCCATGTGTGGAGAATGGAAGCTAAAAGACAGAGAAATTTGAAAGAAAAAGCCTGCCTGCAACTGCATGCTAGGCAGCATGGCAGCTGAGAAATACTCTGTGGCATTACTCTCAAGCAGAGTATTATTCCTACTCTGCAATTAGTGTTATTGAATCTGACCTGGGCACTCTGTAAAGCATCATAAAACTTAAATTCCAAATCTGTGTTACAGAGCAGAAGTAGCCTACAGGCTTAGCTTGAAACTAAATTTGCCAACTGTCGACTTTGCGTAGGAAGTAGTGCATCCTAAAAGCTGTCTCTGGATAATCTATACTGATTGACCCAATAAGAGGCAGGAAAGTCACAGACTGTCTCCAGCTCAGACAGGCTCTTAAATTACTTGCTGTGTTTGTGTGACTTTTCTGATATCCATGAGGAGATCCTCTAAGCTGGCCCAGCCATTGTGAAGTAAATAGCATTCAGCTTCTGCTCCCAGCTTGCCCTCTCACCTCCACTCTGTGTCCAGCTACAGACCTGTGACCCTCATTTTGGAGATGTGCCTTTTTTTTCGTGTTATGTAGGTGGAATTCCTCTTGCCATTGTCACTGTTGTTTTCTCAGACCTTATTTGTTTTATGCAAAGTGCTGTGGGTGCCAAAATAGCACTCTGGCTATTTGTATGGGCCATATTTC
This sequence comes from Acanthisitta chloris, assembly GCF_000695815.1. Taxonomy (NCBI): domain Eukaryota; kingdom Metazoa; phylum Chordata; class Aves; order Passeriformes; family Acanthisittidae; genus Acanthisitta; species Acanthisitta chloris. Next base: position 31,943 of record NW_008650074.1, on the reverse strand, counting down.
TCTTGCAAAGAGCACACTCCTAATAAATACCAGACTTAGAATTTCAAATATTGGAAACAGAAACCAGTGTATCTTGCATGCAAAAGGGTAATAAACCTTACTATATTAAGTCCTCAACTTCTGTTTGTTCTATAACACATCATTCTTAAACTATACAGTCCTGGCATGCAGTTCTTACATAGTATGAAATTCACCAGTTCTTTGAATAAATTGTTCCAATTCAATTATCTTTGTAATTAAAAACCTGTTTCATTTTGTCCCCATTTTTTAGATTTAGTTTTCAATGTTTGAGTCTGATCTTCCCTGAATGATGCTCTTGTGACAGGTTGGGAGGTTATCTTCAGTCACAAATCTGTTTCTCATGCAGGTGTTTAATTGGTCAGGTGGCTTGATGTTCAAAATTCCTTATATCTAATATAAGCCATACAGCTCAGAATGTATGAGCGTTTGCATGTATTGACTGTGCAGACATGTCATTTCCAGATTACACTGGGGTTTGGATTTTTGTTTGGTATTTTTAGGGGTGGGAAAGAATCTTTATAATCTATTGACAACCTTTTGAAACTACTGATTCCCCAAATGAACAAAATGGGTATCATCAATAATTTTTATAATTGCAATGCATTTTAGCTATTTCTGTGACTGTTTTGTTTGTACAGTCAAGGACAAGACTAGAACACCTGCTAATCATGCTGGGAGCTGCTATTAACTGGTAGACTTGTGTTCTCAAATCATTTCCACAGTTGTTACTTATCAGCATATACTCTTCCGTTTCATGTTCACAAGCCACGCTCTCCACAGCAGACACATTTGCTTCCATTTGGGGCTCATAAAACATATAAGCTTAATTCAATGGATGATCCAGCCTGTTTGATATTATTGATTTATCTTCTGCATTGTTAATTATTCCTTCAACATATGTTATCTCAACATTTTATCAAGAACATTTGTTTTTCCTTTTGGATAGAAAACAAATCCCTGGGTAAACTCACTAGGAAACTTCTGACAAGGGTAATGAAAAAAAACAACCCCAACCAAGTAAAGGGCTGATCTTTCCAAATTTTATTGAACTTACCCTTTTCCCCACTGGTAGCTCCACAAGGGCTTTGACTTCTCTGTTATTACAGAATTCATAAATAAAATATTCTACAATGTTCTTATTTCATCTAGTTTTACTTGCTCTATAGCAAGAAAAACAACACACTAAAGAGTATTGTAAGAGGTTCTCTTAAAGAAAAAAAAAACCAAAAAATAGAAGAAACTTATAATGCATTGTGAAAATGCATTTCATCTATACACTTAAATTAAATCATTAATTCATTATGAAGCCCCTTTCAGCTATGCTGTCAGCTGCTGGGAGGATCCCAAATATCTGTGGGGATCCATTCAGACAGCATTAATTTTAGGTTAGGATCAAAACTTTACCACAATTATACTTGCAGTAGCTACTACAGTAAAGCTATAACAATAATAAACAAAATATCAACCTACCTTTGTGAAATTACAGTGTTTAAGTAGAAGTGTCGTTTAAGCAAACTGATGTTCTTAAAAAAAAGTTATGTTTTCCAACAGTACTGAGCATTTTACTCTTGGATAATTTTTTAAAGAATATACTAGTCTTGAATTCTAAAGTTTTCCAAATTCTTTCCTAGCTTCTGACCACAAATGTTAATGTCCAAAAAGACAAATAAATTTACTAAAACTCTTCTAATCCCACAAACAAGTATTTAAATTGGCATTAACTTGCTTAATTAATTTGAATTTCATTTAAACCTGTGACAGAAGAGGACCTAGTCCAATACTTCTAAGGCATTTTAACCTCCCTTTTTATGATGATTCTTTACAAACATTTGCTTATCAGTATCATTCTGGTTTATTCCATCACATCTTTATGTCATTGAAAACATAATCATTGCATAATTCTGCTGGAAATCCTTGCAGCTCTTTATTGTTTACTTATTTTATTGTTCAAACAAAGCTACCAATACTGCAATGTTTATTAGGCCACTATTAATAAAACTGGTTGAAGAGCCATATAAATAGCTGGGAATACATTATGTCATTCCAGTCTCTCTAATTCAAACCCTAAAGTTGTGAAAATAGGCAATGCCCTAATGAAGATATGCTAATCTACACTAGCTATACCCTAAATTTCACAAATAATATTTTTCCCCATAGATGGAAGGAATAAAAAGTAAGAAAAGTAGCTGACAGATCAAAATGAATTGCTGGTTTAGTTTTGCTGTTCAATGAATAAAAAACCAACCAACCAAAAAAACAGCTGTCAGCCCAGTTCAAATAATCAGCTAACCCAGGTTTAGTACACTTTTTTTCTACAGCCAAAATGGCTTTCCCTCTGACTGCCACAAAATAAGAATACAAGAATAAATAATAAGCTGTTATCTAAGTCCTCAAGTTTCAGAGGATCAGAGATATTTTGCATGACAACTTTTATAAAACATCTTGGAAGAGTAAGAGAAGAAAAAAGAAAAAAAGGAATTGTTTTTCATAGAATTAAAGCACTTAGCTTACTCCCATTTTTTACCCTCTGAAATTAGGGAGTTCCTCATTGTCCTTAATGAGCAAAGAGACAAGACAAAGTTTAGCAAGCCTGAAAATCCAATCTGTAATATTCGCTGATGATCTAAATGACATTCTTAAAATCAGTACAGGGAGAAATAACTCATGCTGAACTAAATGTGATGATACAAATAAAGAGCAATCATTTTGAGAATACTATAATCAGCAGTGAGAACCCTCCTAAGAATCAGAGGAACCATCAAGGCTGGGATGTAAATGGCTGGGAAAGGTATAAAACTTATGAAAAGAAACAGTCCAGAAAATATAAACTGTCAGGGAAAAATAAAAAAGTGCCAAACAAAAACATGCAAAAGAATGAAATGTGGTACATTTGTGAAATGATGCAATGTACAAATTAAACCAAAAGTTGATATGATGGAGACCTAAAGAAAGTACACTAAGTGTAGAATGAAAAAGCTAACACACCGAAGTAAGGTAGAAAACAATATTTGGTACAGCAGGCAGAATTCATTTGTTCAGAGGAAGACAATTATATTTTGATCTCTTGCTGAGGAAGTGTCTCAAACAAAAAATAGAACTTTCTAAACAAGCAAGATTTCTCCTACTGCAAGCAAAATTCTTATAGTGCAGCTATTTTATGTTCGTTGTTTGAGCTCCTCTTGTAGTCAATATATGAAAATGAGCACTGCAAGAAAGTGATTAATTCATTCCATCCATAACTAGGTAATTATGATTTTCTTGGGTCAAGTTGGTTCTTGGAAGAAGCCCCCCACTCTGCTGCCTCAGAGTGACAAAGATGGTCTAGATAACTATGCTAGTATTGAGAAGGTATTTGACTAAGCTAAGGGTAGGTGAGATGAGTCCAACTCCTTTCCAAATTTATTACTGGTATTTTAGAAAACACTCAGGCAATTGAAAAGAGGGTAGCAGGACTTCATGGCCAGAACTAGAATTCAAAACCAGATTTTAAATTACTCTGGGTTTGCAACAGAGTCATTGTGCTCCTAGCACTATAATTTTTAATTTAGAAAAGATACTTTATATAAGAACTCCCCATTTAACCTGTCATAGAATTTGTCCAATTCAGAATGGAGCAGAGTTGAAATCGTCAAGTGAAGATTTCTAAGCCAAAAATTAACTAGTTATCCCAAATACAAAGTCTTGCTTTGTGAGTTATATATATGTATTTACGTACATGCACACATATGAACAACCACAAACATCATAAAAATCTTTATTAGCTCCCAAACCTTTACATAAATGTTCAACTAATATATAACCCAGTTTTATTTTGCCCATGTGGCTATGACTAATCTTGACTCATGCCAATGACAAATACTTCCATAACAACTGACACACTCTAAAATGGGAAAATGATAAAAAGATGACAAAAGTTTATCTAATCCAGCAACTTGCTAAAATAAACATCAATGTGACCCTATGAAACGTTCATTTGCTCTATATAATTCATTGAATCCTGATTTGGCAGCTGTCATCAACCTAGCGTAAATGGCACACAACTGTCCACCAGCTTCATTATCAGTGAGATTTAACTAGTCAGAGTGGTTTTTTTTCTTTGTTGTCTGGACATCTGTTGGTCTTTCTCACATTACAGCATATTCTGGCCTAAAATAGGCCAGATGTTGAAATTCAAATAATGAAGCACTCTGTGTAGTCTTTTTCAAGAGAGTTCTTAAAACAAAAGAGAACAAAACCAAACCAATAAATCTAACCTGAATTAGGATGTGGTTTGGAGGATGAAATAAGTCATGATAACACTTCTGCACAGAGAAACTTTCCTATGCTTACAGCAGCAGAATTTTCAAGGTCTCAGTCGGTCAAACAGATGATTTGACAGAGTTCACTTTCAGTGCAGCGCGCCAGGATCCCAGTGCCCTTTTCCTCCAGATGAGACTCAAGTCTAGAGTGCAGTGCACTCTCTTCTCATATGACTGCATTTGCTTTCCCCTCTCTCAAGAACTGGGAAGAGGCTCGGGCACACCTCGATAAAATCAGCTCCAGTATAAATCACCACACTCAGGTAGATCTATCCTACACCACAAATTTAGGTATAGCCATAAGGCCCTGTTATCTGCTGTTGGTTTTCAAAGCAGAGTAAGACCTCATTCACCTGGGAATGCAGAGACCTCTGAGAAGTTATGTGCACTGGGAAAGAAAGGAGATCAGTGGTGAGCCACTCAGAAGATTTTATTTGTACTTATGAATGAGCTGAGATGTTTCTGAGGAATCTGTGTTGTTCCCCTGTCTGAAGTAAAAGGTAGTTGTAGTACAAGTCCTCATTTTCAAAAAGGAGACACCATAAGCATTCATTTTATACTCAGATATTTTCAGTGGAAATATTTCTCACAGAGTAAAGGCTGCTTGACATTTCCTCCACTAATCCGTTCTTAGTCTGCCTCCTATCCAAATATCATGTGCTGGTATCTGTTCAAGGAAAATTTTGTGGACATGAAAAGGAGGAGTTGAAACAGTTCAGACTGAATGAAATTACAAGTACTGAACAAAACACTACAATATTTCAATATTACAATATTTCACTGCCACTTTTTGCAGACATCTAGCACAGAAGTACCTGGGGCTAGTACGCAGAAATTTGGCAGAGGAGTGCTTTTCATCATGCCAGTGAAGAAGCTTTGATTTAGACAGAAAGAACTTTCTAAATAGAAACTGGCATATGCAAAACAGTTTTTAAACAGAATTCTTTATAATAACTATTTCTCTTGGATATCAAAGTGAAGATTTGACCCAATAAATGTCAGATACTGCAGGAGCTTATACATAAGAAGTGTCAGGCTGACTGTTGTATGAAACCATATGCAGAAAGTGTCTTTATTAAATCTCCCACACTCTATTTCATCTTTTTTTCCTATAATCTCATATATAAATAACAGAAGACAACATGATCAATATTTTAAGATCTTAACATATTAGAAGAATAAGCTAGGTGGAAATTAAATTTTGTCATAATAAGGATGTTTACATGAATGAAGTCACAGCAAAACATCCTCATTTACGTTTATTAATATCTTTCTAAATTAGCAGGTCTTCTTTCAAATAATATAGTAATTCTCCCAGTCTCTAGTACGAGCAAAACGTTTCTGAAGTGTAAGTACTGACTCCAGTGTGGGTGTTGCCAGGAGCTGGTATGTCTCCAGGCCCTTTCTTCTCACCATTTTCAGCTATGGACTTCTTACCATTACACAGTGAGCAATACAGATATTGCCTCAGAATTCTGAGAGGAAGTAGGAAGGTGATTCCAACGACAAATGTAATTTATCACTTAATCATAGAATGGTTGAGATTGGAAGAGGCCTCTGGAGGTTTTCTTGTCTGTCCTGCCTACTGAAACAGGATCATTTAGTGCAGGGTGTCCAGGACATTGTCTAGACAGCTCTTGAAAATCTCCAAGGATGGAAACTCTGCATCCAATAAAGGCAATGTATGTCAGTGCTCAGTCACCCTCATAGGAAGAAAAAACCAAAACCATTTAATATTAAATACATATACTTTTATTTAGAAAGGAGGGGAGGCTTTCCTATCTAGAAGCATATTTTTTTTTCTGAGAGGGTTAAATGATTGGTTGCTTTTGGAAAAAGATCAAGGACAATCTCTAGTTTCAGAGACTGACTCAACAGATGACACTTTCAAATAGCAGTTTAACAATTGTTTCCTGAATTTCTTTGTAGTTTGTTTTAGTGGTGCAATGTACTCACTTTATTTTAATACACATATAATTAATATAGGATTTCCATTATTGTTCAGCCTGAATTTAATGCATCATTATTTTACCTCCACTGATAATGATATAATATTAAATTGAATTAACATATGCAGTATATAATTGGTATTATAACCCAGAGGAAGCTTGTCCAAGGAAGCTATAAAGAACCACAATTTTTCTGCCCTGTCCTGCTCTTTTTAAAGGCATTCCCAGACAATGGCCCATATTTGCTCAAACATAATTTTTGTTACACAGTTTAAATCTGTACACAAGTTTCATGCTAAGCCATTACAGGGATGGTGACCATCGAAACACCAACATTAGATGGGAAGTTCTTTTATCTCCCATGCTTACGATAAAGAAGTGCAAAACACATATGATCTACTGGTTGGTTTTATTTTGTCTCAAATCATAATATGTTTTTCAGTCTGCATCGTAATATGTACAATGCCATCTTCATAAAAGGACAGCATGATATAAATTTTCTATTGAAATGTATATAACCCAGAAACATTTCATTACTCACAGCATCACATCAACTGAAAGTCTATGATGAAATTCCTATGAATTTCAGTGGGATTATGCCCACACATTTAGTAAATTGCTGGATGGTGTACCTAATCCACATAGTTTGGACTTAACCCACTTAGTTACCTGCCCATGTTCTGTAACACAAAACACATGCATAATAAAAAATGAATAATACCTGGCAGATATCAAGTTAACTTCTGCCATTGAAAAGTCTTAAGAATATAGTTTGTGATCTAGTTGGTACTGATATTATACTTTCAAGTATAGGTATCATTTATGAATGCATATATACACAGACAACTCTTTGCATGGGATAACAAATTCTTGTGCTGTGCTATATGTATGAGACCATAAATGTTAGTTTTGAGATAAGTAATTTGGAATTACTAACATAGCAGTTTTCTAGTACCTATGTGATAGTCTTCTCTTGAAGGTTAATTTAGTTCCTATGGACATATAAAGTGAGCATATATCAAACACAGACTGCAGTGTACTTAATTCAAGCTGACAACAAGTTTTATTGTGGGTGCTAATCATGCTTTTCAGGGTTGAAAACCAGGGATCAACATAACACAGAGCCTCAATATGTTAAATTCATAGCTTGGGAAAATATATTTTTTTTGTCTGCTTTTTTAGCTCTAAGCTGAAACAATTGAAAGAGAAAAAAAGCAGACAGAATAAATTATCTGATGGCTGCAAACAGTGTTTTAGTTCACATTTTTAATAGGGTGAAGGGTGCTTAGAGCTAGTTGAAGCTAGACTTAAAGAAAAGGAAAAGGAAATGAGGGGAAGTTAGAGCAATGAAAAAGGGTAAAAGGGTAAATGCAGAAAATAAATTCTGAATGACATTGAAGATTAGAGCAAACAGCCAAATCAGAGTAGATGAAAGTCCAGTCAAAACTATGCAGGGATTTGTATGAATAAAAGTCCAAGCTTTGTTTGTTTCTGCAGCCAATATTAATAATGTTCCTTACTGGTTTTTTCAGCTGTCATCAAGATCAGTGATAATACACTATTTTGCTATCTTAAGGCATGAATAATTTTTAAGATTCATCTTTATTTATGAGATTTTCTCCAAACAATGATTAGATGTCTATGCTTTCACTCAGTTTAAAGGTGTCATGAATTCCAATATAGTAGAGTATTGAAGAATTAAATGAAGATGCCCATAGCTACCTTGTACTACATGGTACAATTTCATTAACAGTAATGGCCTTTCGCAGATGAATAATCAGAAATTTACCAGGTAAGCATTACATGAGATGTCATCTTAATTACCATTTTTTTCTCCCCAGAATGCATGACAGAATATATTTGTTCCTTTGTATAATCAAATGTGTGATTTATTTTGCAACAGCTGAAGTTTTCAGTTGTAAAAAATTTATCACAGTCTTGTTTGTCACATCCTTGAATTCTGCACAGTGTGTTGGGAACAATCCTATACTTAAATAAGCTGAATGTCATTATTGTTGTTGTTATTATTATTACTTTATTTGTTCTTAAAACAAAATGAAACTAGATATTATCTGGGCAAACAGCAATGTTTGAAATACTACAGGCTGAAACACAAACATATATTTGTCAGAAGAAAAAATATATTGCAAAGAATATGCATAACTTCTGAGAACTGCCAGTCAACAGAGGCAACTGACTTTTTCCCAGGCAGCAGGCTTAGGACGTGACTCAGTTTGCACTTAGACAAACAGGATCCTTTAGATTCCACAGTAGAGCTGGATACTGGAGTGTGGAAAGTTTTTGATTCTAGTACTAGTATTTTGAAGGATTATTCTGTACTCACTTCAGGACAAACAGCTCTTCCTCTAAAATGAGTCTCTTAGCTGAGAGATCAGATGCATGCTCCCTCTTCCCCAAAACGTGTTTTGTTGCCCCTGTGGGATATTTTAAAAGACTAGTTCCTTTAAATTGCCTCACTATTTATTTACGTGTTCACTGGTACGTTTATTCCTTTCTTATTGCACTGTGTAATTGTTTCAAGTCTCCCCAAGTCCTTCAGATTCAATCACTGGTTTCAAATAGTCTGTAAATATTTTCCAGCTTCTTCAGAAAATAATCTTATGCTCTGCCAAAAGTTTTAAAAAAGTACTATTAAAGAATATATACAGAGGCAAGAGAGAACAGTCATTTTCTCATACTGAAATTGGTTCTGAAAGTTTTCAATCAAAGTATTTATATAAACTGTGTTATGCTGGGAATTTTTTCAAATTCCTCTAAATTGCTACATGCCAAATGCTAGGAAGTTTCTAAAATACTGCTTCAGCAGCACCTTCTGTGTAGCTGCCAGATAAAAACTCAAACCTCTGTGGCTCTGTGTTCCCAAGGATGTTGATGGCTTGAATGAGAGCTTTGCTGCAGGAGCCTGACTGGGTGCCACTGGGGATACAGGAAGGAGTCTGGAGCTGGGGGAAAATGTTACCTCTGTATTATTTTTTTGTATAGGCCATTGAAATAAATTGGAACACTAATAGATATATAAAATGAACAGCCACCAAACAGGTAAGTATGTAGAACCAAAATATTATTTTTTTCAAATGTGATTTCATTTGGCTGCTGTTTTCTTAGGAGGACACTGAAGACTAGTGGAATGTATTTTATTTTCATTCATGAAAAACTGAATTAGGCAATGTGTATATTTTCTTAAATCAGTCAGTAGTACATTTTTAATTTTTATATACTGAAAAAGATATTACTAGTTTGACTCCACAAAAATGTATTCCAGATTTATGTGTATCATTTAGTGATTCAGCCTATTTCATTACACGATATAGTGTGGTGATTCTGAGTTCCTTATTTTTAAATGCTAACTAAAAATGTGTACTATTTTCAATGTATTACACCTTTGTTGTCATTGGAGTTCCTTTAAGTCCAAAAGAAGAGCTAGAGAGGGTGCTTTAAATGACACAAACAAACAGCTACAAGGAAAATTAAAACTAATATTCAAGCTATGAATATGCAAATATTTAAAAACTCAATTTAACAAAATCAAAGATGAGCCCCCTGAAAATTGGGTCCCTGTCCTAAGAAATTCTGAGACTTCAGAAAAGCTTTTTTCTATTATAGATCAAAATGAAAAGAAAAGGAAACAGGTGAAATCATTGCAAATATTTCGTTTCTCTAGTTGTGAATGTTGCATGAGGTTATTTTAAAAATTTCTATATAACCACCCAGAATTTAAAAGCTTCATTGCATCATTTTCATTGAAATAAGAAGTCTGAAAAAACCTAACTGGGCCTTTTTGAATTTTTTTTTTAATGTTTACATAATTGGTCATAACCAATAACTTCTTCCATTTTGCTAATATGTGTCTTAGCTTTGCATGGCAAGGTTTTTATAGCACAGGGGGCTACAGGGGTGACTTCTGTAAGAAGCTGCCAGAAGCTTCCCCCATGTCCTATAGAACTAATACCTACTGACCAAGGCCGAGCCAATCAGTGATCGTGTTAGTCTCTCTGGGATAAAAGATTTAAGAAAGGGAGAAAGTTGCAGCATTTCAATTGCCACAGCAATTGCATCCAGAGAAAGGAGTGAGAAACAACTCTGCAGACACTGAGGCCGGTGAAGAAGGAGGGGAGGAGGTTCTCCAGGCACTGGAGTAGACATTTCCCTAGAGGTGAGGTAGGCTGTGCCCCTGCAGCCCATGGAGGTACACAGGGGAGCAGAAATAAACTCGCAGCCCCTGGAGGAACCCATGTCAGAGCAGGTAGATGCCCAAAGGAGTCTGTGACCCTGTGGAAAGCCCCTGCTGGACCAGGCTCCTGGCAGGACCTGTGGCCCCATGGTGGTAGGACCTTGTGCTGTAGCAGGTCTTGTGACCCCACAGTGGACCCACAATGAAGCAGCCTGTTCCAGAAGGACTACACCCCGTGGAAGGGACCCATGATGGAGCAGTTTGTGAAGAACTGCAGTCTGTGGAAGGACTTGCCTTGGAGAAGTTCATGAAGCACTGTCTCCCATGGGAGGCACCCCATGCTGGAGCAGAGGTAGAATGTGAGGAATACTTTCCCTGAGGACAAAGGAGCAGCAGAGAAAATGTGTGATGAGCTAACTGTAACCCTCATTCCCTATCCCCCTGCACCACTGGCAGGGAGGAGATAAGGAAAATTGATAGTGAAGCTAAGCCCTAGAAGAAGAGGGCTGGGAGTGGAGAAGGAGGGAATGTAATTTTAAGATTTAGCTTTATTTCTAATTATCCTGCTCTGATTTGATGAATAATAAATTAAAAATTTTCCCCAAGTTGAGTCTGTTTTGCCCATGCTGGTAAATGGTGAGTGCTATATTTTCTCTCTCCTGTCCAGCTGAGTAGGACAGTGATGCAGCAGCTTTAGTGGGCCCCTGACATCCAGCCAGGGTCAATCTATCACAATATATTATCAAAAACTTCTAAGTAAACTTAGCAAAAATTACCACTCTAGTGATAAGCACCAGAATTCCCAGTAACAGAACCAGGATGAATTTGGAGAGCACAACTAAAACAAAGTCCTTTCCTGTTTAAGGTCAGAAATATGACATCGTTATCTTCTTGGTATAAAAACAATAGGCTAAACTTTACTTTTTACCAAGCACCTTTACTTATGAGATATTTAGGCCAATCCAGCACTCATTGGTCTTTTTTTGTCTTATTGCATACCCATTCATTTTGTTCAATGTTCACTTCATCTAATCTGACAATCAAACTTCTCTCCAAGGGACAGCAGAGTATTAACTTTCTAGCTGAACATAGACACACATTCTGAACTCTAAGGAAAGCATTAAGTCCTAGTTAGGGGATATGTCATAAAATCTTCCCAAAAAACCCCATAGTTCATATTCCCATGGCCTTCTATCAGAGGAAGACTATTGACTGCATTTTGTCAAATACAGCAGCAAGAGTAATTAGAATATGCTTCAAAATGTGCACAAAGAGATGTAGTCTATGTTCCTATCATTCACTATTTAAACTCTCACAACTAGAATTTCATCTATATGTCTGAGATGACAGATTTAATCATTTTCTGAAATAAACATTATATTTTGAAACTCCTGTCCTATGCACAATTTTTCTTTTGGTATTTTAATACACATGGCACACATCTCTCAATGCTGCAAAAGGAATTAGCACGTAACAATGATTTTCGCTTTTCCCGTCTGTCCAGAGAAAATCGGCTGAATCTAACCATGAAGAGACAGGCAAACATCAATATAATCTGTTGCATAATCCTGCATATCCATAATTGCTAAATCATTTTGCTTATTTACATTTTTCTGCAGTGTGTGATCACAATGTTCAAGGCAATTCAGTCTGGTATCAGTATGCCTGGTGCCATTTTTTATGGGTTTAACTTAAGGCTTGTCTGTTAGAGAGGACCATGTTGTGAACTCGTGCAGTCCAAACTGTCATGGAAATGTACCAATTCATTATCCAAAAAGCTGCCAGATAACAGAATTCAGTTGGGTTCCTCACTGGTAATATGAACATAGGCAAACATTCTTATGGAATAGCAGAAAGGAAAATATGTGTCTCAAGAAGAGTATAGGCTGCTCTCATAATGCATGGGACACTTTAAAATATAAAAGAGAGTTACCAAAAAAGAGACATGGAATGTGGGTTTTCCTCTGATAATTATTTTTGATGAAGCGTGTTTTTCTAAGGTCCAAAGCTCATATCTTCAGCCTCTGTGCAGTGTGCATTCAGCAGTTAGACATACAACTCTAGACCTTTTCTAGAAAGATCTACACATCTACCCACACTTGAGACTCAAGTTACGAACAGCTGAGAAACAAACAACTTCTTAAGATTCTTCTCAGCTGAAATAGTGAGTGTACAGTCTTGTTCCACTCCTTTTGCATTCAAAGGTTCATATGAAGAACAAGGGTAACAAGCTCTGTCATAAGGTCTGACTACTGATGTGATTTTCCTCGCTATCTACTTAACTCAAAGTTACCTTGAGCTAGCGCACTTACTGCTTTGATATTTGGGACTTCATCTCTTAAGTGAGAATCAGTCAGTAATAGGCTGTGTTGGCAGTACTGCTCTGAGCAGCTCCAGCACAAACCAACTGCAGAGTCTCTGAGAGAACAGTTCACGCCATCTGCCATCAGCTTCAGTTCAGAGAAAACCACCGTGGTTAGTCTGCGACCCCTCTGTGGATATCAGTAGGTATGTGAGCCTCCTCCAACTTTATCCATTCCTGGTTTGTGCCACAAAGGTGAGGAAGGAATGCACAGCACTGCACAAACCCCTACCATCAAGTGCTGGACAATTCTGAAAAGCAGCAGCTGCTGGAGTCTGGTGAATTGCAGCAGGGACAGGTATCCAATCTCAGGGGTACTCCCCCTCTGAAACAGCTTAAGCTGGAATGAGAAAAGGGTGTTTTATTCCGGTACACTGTGCAGGATAGGTACTCACACGATTAAAAACTGTCTCGATTACCCAGTGCCAGCTAGCAGCTGAGAGGTAGCAAGATCCCTCTTAGCTGTAAGTGACTGTTTCAAAGCAAAGTAAAGCATGTTGCTTCAAATTACCTACAGTGATGGTTTGAACTAATGTTTAATTTTGCCATGAAATAGACCATGAGTGCTCAAAGAGCCAAGAAACAGCTGAGAAGCAGTTTAAAAAGCTGTTCAAGCCATTCATCCTCTCAGCAGTCAGTTACTGTCTGCTGGTTCAGAGGGGGTGTGCAAGCGCTACCCATATAAATGAACTTAATATGGGTAAACATGTCAAGCCCATGACAAGTTTGGGATTAAGCTAATTATATAAGCACTGGAGATCAAGCCAAAGTTTCACTGCAAAAGTCCAGTTCACTCAACCCTTAATATTCTGTCTGAAATAATTTACATTCAGGAAACTTTCACAAAAAAAACCAAGATGAATGAGATCTACTGCAGAGCACAGCCTGGTAAGTTCTAGAGAAATTCATATTTCATGAAAGTTTTTAACAGCATAGAAAAAGTCAGCATATCTATCTCCACAAATTTAATTTTTTTAACAGTTATGTCTGTCCCACTCAGGCCAAGACAAATTCCAAAACAAAAAAATAAATAAATACTTTCCAAAAGCCAACCGAAATGTATTGACATCAAAGTTTCTGAGAATCAAGCAACTTTGTGTAAGTGCTCTGTAGAGCAGCAAATGAAACCCTCTAACAGAAGTGACATAACCTTCTGTGGTGGGTTGACCTGGGCTGGCTGCCAGATGCTCACCTACCTACTCTCTCTGTCTCTCTCTCTCCACCTTCTCAACAGGAAAAGGGGAGAAATTACAATGGAAAAGATCACAAGCTGAGATAAAGACAAGGAGATTATTTACCACTGACTACTGTCATGTGCAAATCAGACTTTACTTGGGGAAAAATTAATTTGATTTATTGCCAGTTTCAGTGGTGAGAATCAAAAGCTAAAACATCTTTCCTCCAATCCCTACCTCCCCCTCCTTTCCAAGAGCAGCTTCATTCCTTCACTGCTGATGTCACTAACTCTTCTTGAAGGGAGATGGGGAATAGGATCAGTTCATAACAGTTCTCTGATACTCCTTCTTCCTCACATGTTTCCGCTGGTCTAGCATGAGCTGCAATCCTTCAGGATAAACCAACACCGGTGTTGGCTCTCCATTCTGTTTTTTCATGAAAAGCAGAAGCAATCTACCAGAAGGCTTTCATTAGTGATAAGATCTCCAGTCTCATTTGTTCTCTAAATATAATCTTAAGCAACGAGACCATTTGCTTATTTATGTGTGATGAACTAAATGTACTTTCAGTAGACATGCATGTGTTTGATTCATCAACTTTTCTGAATTTTCATAGGTTCATTGCATTAGGCTGCTCCAAGTCGCAAGAGTTCAGTCAAAAAAAAAAAAACAACCCAACAACAAAAAAAACCCCAAACAATGCACTTTCAGATATTGAATTGAAGTTTTTTAAAAAATAAAAGTTTTAAGGCAGGGATACGCCATGTTGATGTAAGTGAGACACTTGTACTTCCCTTATATGTACAATTTGAAGGCTGTGGTATCCTGCCACGCAAATTAACTTGTTTCTACAGACAACATAACAAAGGCTCTGATATTTCCAGGTCATTTATATTAGTCTAGCATGAAGATATAACCAGAGAACAATAACAACAAAAATATAATATTGTGAGCACCAGTCCTTACACAGGAAAGAAATTAAAAGTCTTTTATTTGAGAAATATCTAGTTTTCAATAAACATTGAACTCATTGATCAGAAAACAAAAAAAGTAGATATTCTGTATACACAGTGCATAGTTTATAGATAAGTAAAGAAATAATAAATGGTTGTGTATAGCTGTTTTTGAAAATTCATTGTGTTACATGTATTTAGAAGATGAAATATGCTTTTTTGCTTGGATCAACACTGAATGTCAGTATCAAAAAAATAAACAGGGGAACATGAGATTTTAATGCTTCCTATTACGTGGAAACATTGCTAATCAGATTTATAACATCCTTAACAAAAAGCAGCAATGCACTACATCACTACTGACAATTTTTTAAGTCTTAGAACAGTGAGAATGCAAAATTCTATTACTGGTCATTTCTCAGTATTGTGACAATCAATTGAAACCTTTGATGCCATTTGTTTGATTTATCTGGCAATCACAGCCTGATACATTATTACAAGTAAATTTTTTCTCTTTGTTACTTCCAGTTGCATTGCACTAATAACATTTTTCAAACACATGGAAATTATTGAATATTAATCTACCAGACAATGGTTTAGCTGAAACTACAGGAAGATGAAATCAAATATGTGACTTTTTAAATTTAATTAAAATAGAGAGACCAATATGACACTGAAACCAGCTTGACAAAGTGCAAGATAAGTTACTTATCACTTTAGAAGAAGACTGAAATCTCTTTACTAGAAAAGTATGCTTGGTGCAACCACTTATTCTTGGCCTGAATGCAGGAATACTAGAAGAAAATATTAAGACTGTTCTACATAAGGAGCAAGCCAACCATAATCAGGCTTAAGTAGCTCTCAGACAGAAATTACTCATAGTTATAGTTTCCATGGTTAATATTTGCCCACATATATTCTATCAGAAGGGTATATCACCACATTTAATTTAAGGTTTCTGCAATTATTCTCAGAACAAACACTGTGGCTTTTGCCCCCATAAATGAGTCTGCATTATGAGACCAATTGTGCTATATGCTCTCATGGAAACCAGCGATTCTCCAGGCAAACTTGCAGGATTCAATTTGCATAATGAATATGTGGGATCAGGTCCCTGGTGAGTGTTTTTGCTCTTTTTCTTTACTACTTAATCACACTGAGGGGAATTGATCAGGTGAGAGACATCCTAACTGAAATCAATGGACATATATAAGGCTTTAAGCTGTTTAAAATTCTCTAAGCTATCTTCTATGGTCCAGTGTGCCCATTCTCTTCACAATATTTACCAAAATAAAAACAGGGTGCCCACACAAAAATATTTACGTAACCCTGCTACAGGCTAATGGAGACAAAATGGTCAAAAAGTCCAATGAAAATTTGCAACCATTTATAATGCATGATCAAATTCAGCAGAATGGTACATTTATGCAGTTGTTGGATGCATCAACATTATTCTATTATTTTTGTATCAATCCTTGTATGTTCCAATGTGTTGTGTATACACTTTCTCTATAGTAAGATAGTGGTCAAACAAAACCTACAGACAAGGAATTGTTATTGTAATGAAAACATTTGCATGACAAAAATGGTGCTAGGGGAAAAATTCTGGCTCTTTTTGATATTTGGATGGTAGAGACTGCATGTCTGCTGCTACATATTCCAGTGGTTCCCTTTTTTTTCAAAAAAAATAGTGGGAGGGAGGACCCTTTCTACTGTCATTAACATAACAAGCTGACCTCAGAGAATACCAAAGGTAGAAGAGCTATTGAAAGAAAAATCTGATCAAGAAGAACAGAAAAAACTGGGAACTTTGGAACTGCCAAAAAATTCTGGGTTTTTTTGTTTGTTTGTTCTTTTGGAGAATTTTTTTATTTGTTTGTTTGTTTGTTTGGGTTTTGTTGGTTTGTTGGTTGGTTGGTTGGTTGGTTGGTTGGTTGGTTGGTTGGTTGGTTTGGGGTGTTTTTTTTCTCCAGACAAGGGAGTTTTACATTACATTCTAGCTTCCAACCATTACTGAGGTGAAACAGGAAAAAGAAAAAAGCACCCAATATTCCAAAATGGCTCCCCACAGGAAAACTGAGGAAAGCTCAACTGAATTAGAATGGCATTAGTAATGTCCTGGACACATGCACCCTTAGAGAAGTCAGGGATACTAAATCACATAAATAATGATCTAGAAAATAGAAAATTTAGGGAAAGGATTTCCCCTCTGCTTTACTGTGAGGTGAGCTGAGCAAAAAAAGAGATAAATCTCTCTCATGGAAGATCTGAGACAGATGAAAGCACCTCAGCCCAAAACACAGAGACTCAAAAACCTGTATACACTTAAGACTGAGGTTATCAACAATCCATTAAGACTTCGGTTTTTCAATTTATGCTCCCAGACATCTATAGGCTTTTAGCTTTAACATCACAGTGCATTTAAATGCAAGTTTGAACCCTAAACCTCTTCAATATTTACAAAATTATCATCACCTTTCATCTACATTGAGAAGCTTAAATCCAGTAGACTACCTCAAACCACAGTGACTTGACTCCATTCCACACAAAATACCATAGCAGTTGCTTTCTTCCACCATTCACCAATGTCATTGCTCAGTTGATTGCCTATGTAACCAATATCTTCTTATCCCATCCAGTTACTCCTGAACCTGACAAAGTGCATTGAATTACAATATAGCTCCAGAATAAAAGTCTCCAAACTTGGATAGGAAGAAGATTTTTTTTCCCCTTGATATGTTGCTTTTTCACTTATTCTGAATGTTTAAAAAGAAAAAAAAGAAAAAGTTTTATTCATCATTGCAATTCATCTGGCTTCTGCTTTCAGGTCCTTTGATTTCTTCACTTGATTAATGCACCTTTTTTTATTCAGTTCTGATATGGGGACATGAAGCTAGAGAAATTCATAGACTTTCTAAAATCAAGGAAAAAGAAAGTTACAGGAAAAAGGATCATGTCAATAAGAGCAACAATAATTATTTCCTCGGTTGCTAACCTTCAGTTTGAAATGATCCAAAACTCTGTTTTGTTTCATTTCCTAAACATTGGTACAAAAGCATGGAAGAAGACACAAAGAATCACACTATTGATGCCTCCCTAGGGGTCACTTCCACTCCCATGGGACTGGTAAAACTACCCCCAGAGAGAAAGATATACAAAAGACTACAAAGAATGGAATGGGAAAACAAAGAGCAGGTAAATGTAAAGAGAAAGATATGGATAAATGTATTATTTTTACAGAGAGAAAACAATTTGAAATAATGGCAAAAAGGTCAATTGTGTCCTTTATATTGAGCAAAATTATTGCTGGCACAAAAAATATAACATATCTCCAGTAAAACAGGCAACTGAGGGAAAAGAATGTCTCTATGTAGAATGGAGATGATATTCAAATGAAATCTACAGATTTCTCATTGATCAAGATCCCACAAAAATCCACATATTCAGCAATATTTATAAGAGATATTTCACTAAATATGTGTCTTACAAATATGTATACACAGATACCTAGACTCCCTTAAGACCTTGAAAGGCATTGGGTAAAAAAAAGCACCAGACAGATAAGATTCAAGTTTGGCTGTATTGCACATGAAAGTGTGAGGTTATGATTTCTATACAGAACTTGAAACCAAATAATTTCCTAACCAGGAAATGGGCATTTCCTTATTTAAAAAAAAATCCCCAAAAAACCCAAACAAACAAAACCCCAAACTCATCCAACAGACAAACAAACTAAACAAATAAAACAAAAAAAAACCCAAAGAAATGGAAATGTAACTACTAATAACAAGAGTAGGCTATGGCTGCTATGCATGCTGAGCTGGCTCAATGTGCCAGAGGAACATGCATACGGTAAAAATAATGCGGTGGTAAAACTGTCTCCAGAGTAATGAATGCAATTCTGGTTTACATTTCTTATAAGACCATTTTCATTTATAAAGCTATTATTAACAGACCTTTCAGTATTTAAATTTCATCTTAGCTGCAGGATTGTTTCACAGTGGAAATAAACTCAAACCATAAGTATTCAGTACTTCAAAACCATTGACTTGAGAATTTTTCTTAGTTGTCTTTGTCTGTATTGTGGATCCTAGTCAGCAAAGGATGCTAGAACATGCCTGAAGAAGCACGTGTATTTGCAAATAGAATTTGAGAAGAAAACCTCGTTTGCAATGTATGATTTACTGTGTTAATTACAGGAAACCTTATGTCATTATGCATTTCCATCCAAGATAACATAATAGGAAGTGGACCAAATAAATACTGTTTATGGATCAGACAGGTTTTTTTTCAGAGAGTTCAGGTCCAATAGCTCTCATTTACCTGCCAAATATGCAACCATCTTTTCAGATAAGCCTGTCTCCAACATTCCTTCTGCCCTCTCCCAGCTCCCTGTGGGAGCCATTAAGGAGCTCTGATTTTTGAAAAAAAAACCCCAACACCCTCCTTTGCTCATAGCAATAGTCACAATGTGCTCATTTTTCCATATGAAAGGATGGACCTCACGATGAAGAGTTCACATGTCAAGAGCAGATGTGTGTCAAAAGTAGACAGAAACTGGGGAAGGCACAGGCTCTGGAAGATGTTTACACCATTTAATTTCAATTGGTTTGTACACTGCAACTGACAATCTAGGGTTAAGCTCATGCTTGGGTCAGACTGGGTTTAAGCCTAAAATTTGATTCATTGAAACTACTGATTTGCCAGTCATGCAACCAGAGAAGCAGGTCTCACACAGGACATGGTAGTTAACAGTCCCAAAATTAATAGTATGTCCTCACCCTTCTTACCAAGGATTTCTGGAAGCCAGGAAAATTCTGTTGTCAGTTGAAAACGTATGCTGTTAACACTCTCTTAGATGGAAACAGAGAGGAAAGCTTCAGCTGGTCCAGCTCTAAGCTCCTGCTTCCCAGCTGAATCCAAAGCCCAAATTGCAGCAGCGTGGGTTATCCTTTCCTAAAAGGCAGCAACAATCAGCAGTTAGCGTAATATTTCCATGTGTCTGTCACCTTCCATTAATTAATTCATTCTCATCTCATCCATAAACTGATAAAAATCATCAAGGAGAGCTCAGAAGCCATATAGTCCTTCAGCCTACTGATTTTGAGAACAGAGCCACCCAAAACTGCTCATGCCTGAACTGGGATTCATCATCAGACCAGCTGTGTCAATACAACACTTATGAGACTCCAGGGATGATGACTGACTTAATCTCTATTCCAAACAATCTTTTCCTTTTGCAGATTTCTTTTAACTTCAATAATTTCAGTAACCTTGCTTACAATGGGATCCATACACAATTATACTCACACAACTGAGCGAACAAAGAAATGCGGCATGTGGCAAGAGCTTTTTAAATCAGCTTTGTCATCCAACTAGCACACTGAGAAACTTGTCTGTGACTCATCTTCTTTCTGAACAGCATATTAATGCTCAGCAGCTCAGTACTTCTGATTGGAGGTCCCTCTCCAGATCTGAAGTCCTACCTGAGGAGGCATTGTTAAGGATGGAAGTGTTATTAGAGTGAGTGAACCTTGGGTGCCTGGATGAATTTCAAACAGGAAAGAACACCTAACTTCTTCATCTTAGACTGATAAGTAGATCTGAAATTGAAAGTATGTAAATTTCATGATCTTTAATTGGACTTCTCCAGAAAAGAGAATCCCATATGCCCTATAAATTATCTTTACATCTTAATTTGAGAAAATAGAGATCCTCAGGAATTACGGGTATGCTCTTGGTCCTCCCAGCATGATTCATCATTTGTTTAAAGGGTATAGAATTCCACCCTATCTCCTTAAAGTCCATTTTTGTCAAAGCACTATTTAACTACTTGGCATCAGATACATATGTACATATAGCTGCTCTGCAGAATATATACTAATATCAACCAATTAAAAAGAAGTCATTAAACTCTACTAACACTAGGTTAAATTAGTTACCAGGGAGGAATTCAATAAAAAACCTGTCCCAATTAAGTAGAGTATTCTGCAATAATATTTTACATTTATATAGCAATTTACATTTGGCGTTTGACCAATTAGGCTGAGAAAGCAATGCTAAATCACAGCAGGCCCCTTTGAAAAAGGGCAGCAGCTAGCTGTCAACTTGTTCTGCTTCACAGTGGGAAACTTTTCACAACAACAATGGGGAAAGTCCTAATCTCACAACATGTAACAGAAATTTTTCAGATTTTGGAGAAAAACAACCAGACTCCAGAAGAACATTGATATCAGTGCTCTTCAATAGCCTCAGGATTTTAGCCATAATGATGTTTCTTTTGTTTACGTACAACCTAGAGTGCCTACAGTGAGGCTGAAAGCCAAATTGTCTGGCTCAAATTTGAAGGGACACTAAATATTTTAAACCTGTTTTTTTAAACAAGTTACACATCTCCAGTATAATATAAAGTGGTTCTGGCTGCACTCTGCATACAGTTTTATTTAAATTCCTCAAAAAGACTCAGTCTATGCAAAAAGCATATAGCCTCCCTTTCCCTTCCCTATTTACTCAGTTAAAAGTAGAAAATTTTAGGATCTAGTTCTCAAGAAAAGTAACCCCTCAATCAGTAGATACGTGTGCTCACTTTATGTCCCTAAAAAGTGGGATAACAATTACAGTCATAATTTTAAGGGTGTAGCATTGCATAAAATAATGTTTTCTATCTCATTATGGAATCGTTAAACAGTAAAGGTATTTTCCCTATTTACTCAGTTAAAAGTAGAAAATTTTAGGATCTAGTTCTCAAGAAAAGTAACCCCTCAATCAGTAGATACGTGTGCTCACTTTATGTCCCTAAAAAGTGGGATAACAATTACAGTCATAATTTTAAGGGTGTAGCATTGCATAAAATAATGTTTTCTATCTCATTATGGAATCGTTAAACAGTAAAGGTATTTGAGAAATAGTTTTGTCAACAAAGCATATTGTCTGTCGGGAATATATGTAAGAAAAAAGAAGAATATCCCAATTTCATTTTCCTTTTTATTTTTTCCCTCTTTGTTTCTAAGTCACAGAAGAACTCAGTGAGATCAGCTATACTGGGAAGGGTTAATTGCTCTGGTCAGTAGACTGAAGCCACTGCAGGTGTGAGGTTTAATTGAGAGGCAGATGCGCTAAGACAGCAGGTAGAGATGGAAATTAGGTTAGTAAAGGAACAGGACAAGGTGAATACAGAATTCTCAAACCTAAATAAAACCATACACATTTAAACCATGTTTTCATGTGGTCTGTTCTTTGTAAATGATGTCAAGTGGTTTATATTTTAAAAAAGGTCATGATTTTTCAGTACATGTTCTCTAATATGTACAAGCATTCTTCTCCAGTTACTCACTTTTTTTTCTGAAAAAATTTACTTTTTCTTCTGAGAATGAGTATGTTCTCATTTCAAGCCGATGTTTGACAAGCATTAGGTGGTATTTTTATTTGCAGCCTAGATGAATTAATGATTTTATATGCTGTTTGTTGAGCTTCTAGCAGGAAATATATACTATTGCTCACATACTGTAAAAATTAATCATCTAATAGGAAAGGCCAAGTGCTTCAATCACAGCTCCTTCTCAATGCGATTTTGCAGTGTATGTTTTCAGAGAAAAAAATATTATGTTAATAGGAAGGTCTGCAATCCTGACAAGACGGGATGCCTGGGGTTAAGACTATCGTTGCAGCACTGCTGAGCCCTAGTGGTAGGAAGCAGCTTGTACTGGAAGCCAAAAGCCAATCTTTGGACAAGATTTTTCAGCATCAGAAAGATTTAGGTGAAGTCATTGCCGTTCCTGCTTAGCTGGAAGGCCTTTGCAAATGCTAATGTGGACCACAAAAAACATACACACAAAATGAAAAAAAAGAAAATTTTCTTAAAATATATACATACAAAGGAGATGTTTTTTCTGCCTTATTTCTTTAAGTATCTGTTTCTGCTGATATTC
>NW_008650074.1:3977-9028 GCF_000695815.1 Acanthisitta chloris | reverse complement strand
TCATAGCTGAAAAAGCACAGAGATAAAAAAAATCCTGCAGAGCTGCTAAATGTGGCATGATGCTATGTTTTTCTTTGACCCTGCAAATATTGTTAGATTATGTGATAAATGTCTTGCTCTGCACGTTAAGGATTCCAGAGGAGGCAAAACAACACGGCAGGGAAGTCCCAGTTACCCAGTCAGTCAAAAAACACTTTGCCTCAGCTACTCCTAGACTCTGTCAAAGGCAGGTCATCAGCTCTGTGGGGGGGTGCCCTGGGTGAGACTATCTCTATTTTTTGAACCTGTTTGTGCGTGAGTGTCTCAGTGCTGCGGTCATGGGACATAGGGGCCTGTTCATCTTGTATGCCAACAAACTGAAGTGTGTGATGGCATGTATGTCAGCATGTGATTGCTAGTAAACATCCACACAGACTAGCCATTGAGTGCAACAAACAGCATGGGAGCCAGGTGTCAAAGTGGCAATAGGTCCGGGCAGAATACATCTGTGAGTGGCTGTGACTGATGCAGGAGGCACCATGGAATTGTCCTGCATCATGCATCATCCTTGGGTAGAAGAAAGGACAAGGAAGCTTGAAGAAGCCTTGAGATTTGTGGAGAAACAGGAGAAAAAGCAGGGAGTATTGAAGTAATGTTCTTTCCTCCAGCTAGCTTGCAAATTGAAAATCTTATTCTCATTTTTCAGCATGATTATTAATAATTTGTAGCTGATTGTAATCACAAACCAAAATTAATGACTTACCTTCCCACTGCAATAAGAGTACTTGATGGATAGGACTAACACAGGAATGTTATTATGAATACTTTTCATTCCTAAAAGTTATATGCAGCCAAGTCTGATAAATAACCACAGACATCCTTTTCAGAGCTTATTTCTCTGTGATATGAAGTGTGTGTGTGTGTAAATGCTACAACTGTAATATAAAAAAGTTCTTTTTGATCAATGATGATGATCAGTGATATCTACACCTAACTCAGTTTCACTGACTCATTTGAACAATTACATGTCCCAAAACTAATGGAAGCCTTTCTGAAACATGACCACAATGAGCTCACCCAGTAAAGTAATTGAACAGATCAATTTAGGGGGAAACAGGACGAAGATGTCTCATAAGGTTATATTGGATATCCTATATAGAATTTATAAGACATTTATTAAAAACATCTTTTCTCACCTCATCATTCAGAGTCTGAATTCACACACAGAGAATTTGATAATCGTGACAAGCAACATTTAAAGCTATGCATAGAAGAATAGGCATTTTTAAGAGCCAATTGATAAAAATTTGCTAAAAATCTTCTGAAAATGTTGCTGCTTTTTCATTTTGATGCAGATTATAAGTATAATTCATTCCAGCACTACCTAGTTGATTAAAAGCTTCTTTCAATTTTTATATGAACTTAATATATGACAATCTTTCTTAATTGCATCTATATTGCACTCTTAAATGGAGTTAGAATGAGAAATAATTGAAAAATCTCATAAGAGAACAAACACTGATAGCAATCCTTCTTTAATTATGTATAACCTATTATTTTACTCTGGGTGTGCACAAAACTGACTTTGTTTTGTGAATTTACAGCTTAACCAAGAAAATAAAATGAGACTAGCTAACCATGGCTTGCAGGAAACTGTCTCCATTGCAAATGAGGTGCTAACTGGAGTATATACAGCTGTGCTTGGCCCTGATAATAGGAGAAATTCTGAATTAATACTTCCTTAGCAACTCTCGTGCTTAGCAACTTCCTGAAAAATGTTCAAACAGTAACATAAGACAACATGTAAGAGAAACAAAAATAAGCTAAGATACAAAAAAAAAAAAAAAAAAAAAAGCAACATGTTAAAAATTCTGGAACAAAGAATCTTTTCAGAAGCAGTAAGTTTATATATAAAAGGTTTTACTAGAGTGTAGACAAATCGACTGTTAGCAATTATAACCTCAGAAATGCCTATTTGAAATTAATTTTACTAATTGTGAAATGCATTGGGGCCATTTTTCTTAGTGAATAAAAGAACATTCTCAAATCCTGTTTGTGCTGAAAAAAAGTAATTTTTGTCATTCTCAGCATAGAGGTGCTCATCCTTTGAGGCATTAAGGTTCTGTTTAGCAAAACAAAACCAGCTGACCTATGAAGCAACAAAATGATACTTAAAAGGGATATCTCATTCAGGATATCTTTCTGTGCTCTTTTAATAATATCACACCACAGCTTGAAAGTGGCTTGATACTGAGATCTTTTAAAAAAGACAATATGATTTATGATACCCCAGAGTCACCTGGTCTGTCTGTAACTTGCCTTTTGACACGTAACACCTTACTCAAAAGAGAAAACCTGTCCAAAAATGTTTAGTAGAACATATAGGAAGAAAGAATAGGAAAACCAATATTTTGTAAAGCATGAGGGTCATCTTAAAGACAGTCTCTTCAGCTCACCATTTCTAATCATCAATATAAAACTCATATCCATGTAATTTGCAAATCCAGCAACTGGTGGTTTTAAGATTTTCTTCTTTAGAAATGAATCTCTTACAAATTCCAGACTTCCTTCTACAAGACAATATCACTGCTTGTTCCACATCTACTGACTGAATTTTTAACCTGTTCAGTCACTGCCAAAGTCTGCACTGAGCACTTCATTGAATAATGTTCCTCATTAGGACACTTACAGTGTATTTCCTAGGTTTTTGAGCACTTTCAGTAGATCATAGTCACCATCCATACATAGAGAATTACAAAATAATAGGGTAAAGTCAACTCCTGGAAGATTGCCTGCTGCAATCTTGAGAAGTCAGCCTGCATGCTTCCCTGGAACTCAGCAGAAAAACTCCCTCAGGAATCTGGTAAGAACAGAACACCTCAACTCAGTCTCAACAGCAAGTGCAACCACAAGGCTTTACATAGTCAGGTTTCCAGCTTTTGGGGAGCATTTAGGTACAAAATTTGAATAGCCACTTTATTTTACTCATATCTCTTATCACTAATCAGAGTCTGAGAGGCTAACTGAAAATGTCTCTTTTTTGAGCTGCCACATTTTCAAGTATCTTAGTTGGAGACATAGAGTCTAGTGGTGAATAACATAGTTGTGCACACAAACCCAAGATATATTATGTGTACTTGAACACAATTTCCCAAAGGAGCAGTTGACATTTTCTGGTTATTGGTTTTATCTCATATTTGAACACCATGAACATTTGGACTGTGCAATAATTCAGTTTGGAAAAATGTGACTAGTAACTTATTACTAAGAGGTATATTTTCCTGTTCAGCATTAATAATTTAAAGGGCTACTATTACACGTAGATATTTTTTGTAGTTTTAGTGGCTTTTAAATTTTATTTCCCAAAGGGCCTTCATCTGTGAGGAGTCCGAAGAGTTTTCAACCTTGATCTGAGAGCCTGGAACCTATGTTCTGTATTTGGGCATACCAGGGGAAATCCCAAATCAAATGTCACTATAAACTTGTCTCAAATTCCTGGACAAAATTTGTTCTGAATGCTTTTTCTTCAGTACCCCATTTTAGAAATTCCTGCTTTCTCTTAGCTCTTCCTGCTTGACTGAAATTTCATGCCATGTTCACCTCCTGACACTTGTGACAGCACAAATGCTTATAGTACCAGGATAATTAAATGGAAGTTAAAAAAAAAAAATCAAAGGGGAAAAGGAGAAAGAGGTAGACAAGAGAAGAAATAAGGGGAAGGGTCTCTGTCTAACTTTACTGCCAGCAAAAAGGTGCATAGAATTATATTATAAACCAGAAAGTTCGGAAGTTCAAGCTTAGCTGGGGAGTGAAGAACTAGCAAACCTTTCAGCCAGCCTTTCTTAGCACTCAATAAAAATTAATTTTTCATGTCATTTGATTAGCCACAGGTAGGCACATTACTACTAATTTTCAGTTTAGGTTAAAACTCCACAGAGACCTCTGGTTTTCAGTGCCTGAGCTGGCATTTGACAATTTGTCAGGTGTCAGGTGAGTACTGATGAGGTTGAGAACTAGGTGTTGTCTTGTTAATGTGCTTGGCAGGGAAGCAGAACAAATTCACAGCAGAAAAAGCCTGAAATAACTCACAATTCAGGACACACCTCAGAGTGGATGATAGATTTTCGTAGTCTGAATGCAGCAGTTTAAAACTGGGTTTGGAGTTTTAACATTATGAAGAAGGAAATTTATGATTGCAACTTCAGGTTTCTAACTTGGTTTAGCATACAGTGTAAATGTAACTAAAAGCTACTTTATTTACACGCTTAAAATAGGTGGCTTACATCTGAGATTCTCAGTGGAAATAAAAAAAAAATCCCAAAACATTAAAATATAATTTACGTGGCAAAGATATTTCACCTTATAGAAAAAAAATATGAAAGGGCTCCAAGCTCATAGAATTACTACAGTTCACCTCTTTCACTCTCAGATATTCTGAGCAAGAAATGTAAAGAATTTTCCAGTTTTCTGTAATGACTGATAACTGGATACTCTACATTTTTGAAGGCTTCATTCCCAGAATTCCAAAACATCTTCCTTTGATGAGTCACCAGAAATACGCAAATAAAACTGTAAATAACGCAGGTAAACTCTCTGCTTCCCTACGAGATGGACTAATAGACTATTTTTTGGTGCAACCACTTGCATGGATTATTCTGTATGCAGCCAAATATTTTGATGCAGTTGTCTGTATTGAGTCTCGATGTATTTTAATTTTGCAAAAGATAGGCAAGTTGTGCTCCTTGGCAATGACTGATATTCTATGCATTAAACATGTAATCATGTGGCAATTAAGAATGGTGAAATTAAAACAGTATGATAATGAAGTTCACTTTGAAAAGTGTTTGGTAAACAACCTCTGCACAGAATCTCCTAGCAAACATTTGATTGTCTCTTCTGTTTAATAGAAGTTCATTTCTGGTAGATCATAGGAAAGTGTTTATGAAAGACAGACCACCCTAGTCCTGCTGGCCACATTATTTCTGATACAGGCCAGAGTGCCATTGGCCTTCTTGGCCACCTGAGTACAATGCTAGTTCATGTTCAGCCACCATTGCTAAGCACCTGCGACT
>NW_008650074.1:0-3938 GCF_000695815.1 Acanthisitta chloris | reverse complement strand
TCCCAAACCTGTAATACTGCATGGGGTTGTTGTGACCCAAATGGAGGACTTGGCACTTGGCCTTGTTGAACCTTATACCATTGGCTTCAGCCCATACTTCCAGCCTATCCAGATCCTTCTGCAGAGGCTTCTTGCCCTCCAGCAGTACAATATTCCCACCCAACTTGGTGTCATCTGCAGCCTGACTGAGGCTGCACTCGATCTCCTTGTCCAGACCATCAACAGTACTGGACTCAACATTGAGCCCTGGGGAGCAACACTTGGGACTGGGTGCCTCCTTGGATTTAACTCCATTCACCACCATTCTCTGGGCCTGGGCATTAAATCAGTTTTCTACCCAGTGAACAGTGCACCTGTCTAAGCGATGAACAGCCAGTTTCTCCAGGTGGATGCTGTTGGAGAAGTTAAAGGCTTTACTAACATCCAGGTAGACTACATCCACAGCCTTTTTCTCATCCACTAGGTGGGCCACCTTGCCATAAAAGTAGATCAGGTAGGGCAAGCAGGACCTGCCCTTTCTAAACCCTTGTTGGCTGGACCTGGTCCTCTGGTTGCCCTGCACATCCCTGTATGGCACTCAAGATGACCTCCTCCATGATCTTCCCTAGCACCAAGGTCAGGCTGACATGCCCTTAGCTCCTCCAATCCTCCTTCTGGCCCTTATTGCAGATGGGCATTGCATTTGCTAATTTCCAGTCAACTGGGACCTCTCCAGTTAATAAGGACTGCTGATAAATGATTGAAAGTGGATTTGCGAGCACTATTTGAATTTATTTGTACTGAAGAGGCCAAGTGAAAGTAATAACTACCACTTATCAGCTTTCCAATATCTAGAGGGGGCCTATGAGAAAGCTTGTATTCAATGTATTGAATCGGGTTGGATTTGAACACCCTGCTCCAGTGAAAGATGTTCCCACCCATGGCAGAGGGATTGGAACTAGATGATATTCAAGGTCCCTTCCAACCCAAACCATTCTATGATTCTTTGATTTCTGCTTAAATAACAAATAAACAAGCAGAACTACAGACTGAGAACCAGTCAACAAATGTTCCAAAACAGTGCTGCAAAATATTCTAACTTCTTTTCAATTGAACTCTTCTAATTCTTCCTTTTATAATACTTATAACGTGAGTCTCCCTTACAGTTTTTTCTCAGATGAGAAACATGCTGTTGAAGATATTCTTCTAACATTCCTCACCTACCACACTTGAGTTCATACAGTAGTCCTGGAAGATTAAACTTTCATTCTTCTAGATGAAATTAAACTGCTAATGGGCACCTGCTTAGCAGACCTAACTGAACTAGTTCACAATGCCCTAAAATCCTCATAGTGTAGGCATTGGATTTCAGCTCGTTCACAGTACCGATGGAGTTACACTATGTGCCCTTAGATAGTTGGGCATAATAAGGTAAAGTAACATGCATCCTGAAATAGCTAAGAAGCAAATGTACTGATTAACTACACTCTACAAATCTTGTCCATTTCTACAGCTATCAAAACTTTTGAGAAAAGCTCAGCACTGGCAAGGATAGGAATCTCTATCCATCTTGTTAGACTTGTCAAATTCTTTTGATGCCAAGGAGATGCTCCCATATATAATCCCTTTTAAGCTTAACCTTTACAAGCAGTTGTTACACTGCAGTATAACACAGACAACTTCTTTTAAAATCTTTGTGCAATTGTTTCTAAGTAGCACTCTTTGTAGTGCCAATTCAACGAGACAGCAGCTCATCATATATTCATGATTCCAGAAATCTCAAATGTCAGTTCTGTCAATGTTCTTACACTGCTGTGACATAAGTAGAATAAGCTGGTTTTAAATTACTGATCTCATTATTCTCTCATTTCATTTGCTCTATTATCAGCAATAATGTTCAAGTAACATATAATTTCAGCAAGCAATATGCAGTATTTTCTCTAAAAATGAAGGAATATTTTCAATGCTGGTTTCACAAGAAACTGCAAGAATTGGACAGTCCTTTAAATATGAAGGTATTGAAATCTATTGAGAATGAGGAACATTAAAAACCAGAACTAAATGAATAACCTTTTCTAATTTCTGCTTTCTCCCCTTTAGATTTTTTAAATGCAGATGAACTTCAAAACAACAGCAAAAACATTATTTGAAACATTTTCTTCTTAAAATGTCTATTTTTTTGGTATTTCCCGATTTTCTTTACAATTTCATGTTAAAAAATATGTTTTAATACTGAGTTTTATTGCATAACTTTTTAAAAATCTTTTAAAAATAACATTGTTGAAAATCCTTCTTAATTTAAATTGTCTTTAACACATCTAAAAAACAGTTAACTTATTTTTTTCTCAGAAATTTCAAATACATTTTTCAGAAATAGATAATGCTTCTGAACAAGAAGCAACTTATGAAGACACAGAAGTAACTTCATCCTATGAATTATGTACTAAATGTCAACATTATTAATTTGCAGTAATATAAGCAAGGTAGCTGTTTTTGTTTTTCTTTCCATTTCACTTCAATTGACCAAATACTAGTGCAGTAAAAGATGAAGAAAGCAAATTCCAAACTCATCTATTTTGATATTTGTCTAAGAATGGGTAAATTTCAGATGTTACAGGCCACTGCTTGCGCACTTAGGAGGTGATCATAGTTCACAAATTCTTCTTCAGATCCCTCATATAAAAGCAATAAAGGCTGAAATGCCTCTCCTGTTACTGCCAATAGCAAACCTCCTATTGACTACCATGCTGTGGATCAGACTGAGCATGCATGGGAAACAATCTGACTGCATAAGCTGCAGCCAAGAACATAACTGAGCATGTGCCAACTGTATGTGAGTGTCAGAGGAAGAAAAGAAATTTGAGTGACATATTTGATCGACGAATTTGGCACAAAATTAATTTTTCTATGTTTGCAGATTTGGAGAAAGAGAAGTAAAATCTTTATCCAAAATATCAAGTTTCTTCTCATCTTTCTTGTGCCTTTATTACCAGAGTGTCTTTTCTTCAAAAATCTCAAGTTTCAGTATTTTCTTCAGTTCTTTCAGACTGTAAAGGGTTATCTTTATTCAATCAAAGCAAGAAAAATAATACCAATGATATACATAATAACATGATCAGATCAGCACAACCTTTATGTGGAATGCTGAATATCAAGTATTTACTGTAAACAGCACACAATAAAGCCAAAATCTGAACCAGCCTAAAAAATATTAATGGAACATCATTTCAACAAGAAAAAGTCTTCCTCCCCATGCATGTTGACAGGATCATTATTACTGCTTACAATTCATTCACAGCGTTCTCTGATTTATTCTCAGGAAGGAAGGTGGCAGGGAATAGGCTGTATGAATTTTTCATGCTGTGGGAATGTGCTCTAGTTTCTGCAACAACTGAAGGAAGTCCTTATGTCATACACTCTTATGCCACATGCAGTGCCATCAACTCAGGCATGTGCAGAAAGTCTGTCACTTCCCTGAAGCACCAGTCCCACTGTGTCTTTGCAGATGGACTGTAAAAGATGTGGCCAAGCCAGCCAGAAATGTTGGAATAGACACCACATTATAGCAGAAATGGATATAATTCACTTCTGGATCTAAACATCACTGTTCTGTTTGTAGGTCTTTATATTCTGCTTCACAGCTTTGGTCTAATTTTCAGAAAACATAATTTATAATCCAGAGATACATATTTTGAGTTTTACTAAAGACAATTAATGAAAACAGTTTTGGTATCTCCCAGTAAAGGTGTTTACTATTTAGTTTTTGTTTGGGGTTCTTTTCCATACAAGAACCCATATTAATTTAGTCATAATTTTGTTTCACTTTGGAGCTTCCAAGGATTCAAAGGCCCTTCTCAATTTCAAAAACCCTGAAGGATCCTTATCTAACACAGGAAGCTGCATCAGCTCCAAAAGGATCTTTTAAAAATTACCTGCTGTCTAAAATAATAACATATATA
>NW_008650073.1:0-4388 GCF_000695815.1 Acanthisitta chloris | reverse complement strand
TGGCCTGAATGAGAAACTGTCTCCTGACTCACTGCCACATGACACTTCATCCTCTGCATACAGTGTGTGCATCCACCATACCTTCTTAGTGCCAGTCTTGTCACACCCCAGCCTTATAGTTCTTTAAGGGCTATTTAGATAATACCCATGCTGAGCCCAGACTCTGGAGTGACAGTGTAAATTGATACACCAGGCTGGGAATTGCTGCCTGAGTGAAAGAGTCACGTGTTCCTGTTTGCTCCCATAGGAAGTGAAGCACCACCTCTAGCAGAGACTGCAGCAGCCCCAACCCAAGCTGTGGCAGATTTCTGCTTCAGGGTGTGTCTTTAGGTTACACAAGCAGAAAATTTGCTCTGACTCTATAGCTCTGTTATAGGAAATGGAAAATGAAAGGGAATAACGTTGGAAAAGTTACAGAGTATATCATTCAGATTCCCATTGTTCACATGCTTTAACTCCTCCTAAATTCAATTCTTCCTGAATATCTTTCCAATATGGTGGCAGATTTCTGCTTCAGGGTGTGTCTTTAGGTTACACAAGCAGAAAATTTGCTCTGACTCTATAGCTCTGTTATAGGAAATGGAAAATGAAAGGGAATAACGTTGGAAAAGTTACAGAGTATATCATTCAGATTCCCATTGTTCACATGCTTTAACTCCTCCTAAATTCAATTCTTCCTGAATATCTTTCCAATATGCAAGCCACTGTACAATTGTGTATATTCTCAGGGGAGGGGAGAAACCTAAGAATCACTATACAACTATAACTTTCCTCAATCTCAGTCCTTGTCTGTGCATCTTATTCTCATACTGAAATTGTTCCATGTGCCACACAATGCTTGTCACTTTCCTTTATTTCACTTCTAAATCTCCAGTAGCTGTTCACAGAAATGGTAATCAGAACTGAGAGCTGTATATTGGCTGTAGACACATTACAGATTAAACCACATTTACTGAAGAGTGCTGCTCTTGCAATGCTTTGGAAGCCAGTCAGCTGTGCAGGAACAGTGGGTGCTGAGCCAAGAGTTATTGTCCTTGTCCTGACATGATTTCAGTGCCTGCTATGCAGCACTCTGTGCTGGGGTGCACGTGTTCTGACACATTTCTTTCCAAAACTCAAAGGAGAATTTTACTACATAGAAAACCAACAGATTTGTTCTAGAAATCGTAACTGAATTTCTGTTATTTGATGTTCTGAATAGGGAGGTTAAACACGCTTGCAACTTCAGAAAAACATTGGGAAACAAACAGATCCCCATCTCAACTATGTTGCCAAGAAGCCTCATAGCCTAGAAAAGCCAAGACTGATTTCTTGCCCTAAAGTGCCTTTAATCCATGTTTCAAAAGCCTAACATTTAAAGGAAGGTGTAGATCGTTCTTTCTGTGGTTTAATATTTGATTCCTGGAACAACATCACTGAGGTGAGCTGCCTGCTTGGAAAAGATTATACTTTGTAATAGACTAGTTATCAAAAGGTTGTGCCGAAGAGTGGGACAGACAATAACGAATACCATGCATAATGCAAGTACTACTTCTCTTTTGTTTAGTTTTGTTTTTAAGAAAAATCCTACTATGTTATTAGATATCCTAAAGCCTAAAGAGCCTATGCTCCACAAAAGAGATGTAATGAATTTAAGCTCAGGCTACACTCAAGTTAGTGCTGCATAACTGTCTTACCATTCTAAGGATATCAAAATACTCAGTTAATGCACCTTGAATACACAGGAATTCTGATCTGTTTGGGAAATTCAGTAAGGAGAAAGAAAACCCATTTCTTCCCTAGGATTCTGCAGGCAAAATACCCCATAGATGATTCTGAATGGCTCTTGATGAAATGAGAAAGCATTTTGTTGACATCAGACAGAGAGAATAAACCAAGACCTAACCAGCTGTTCACACAACAGATCTCCACACTTGCAAAGGCTATTTTACCCCTGTGATACATGCAGAGCAGAGGTGGTTCCTTACTGAAACATAATATGAAGTCAAGAGGAAATGAAAACCTCTCAATATACTCTATGCATACACCCCTGTATTTCTATCCTCTGCTCAGCGTCTAGGGGAGACTCCAGGTGGTTTTCTTCTGCACCTAACTGCAGTGAAAATGTGTGGGTGTTGTCACTCACCAATAACAGTGGTTTCCAAGTCCCTTGGGGCCTCCTGTTCTACACTCCCCAGGGGGATGCAGCCCTTCTCCATAAGCATCAACTCTGTTGGTTGTACAGTGCTGCACTTTTTCCCACCTCAGCCCTCTGAGGGTCTCAGAGAAATGCAGTTGAAGTTTTGGTGCATGAATGATCCAAAGCTAGGTAAAATCATGGCTTCTTTCTGTAACATCAGCTCTACAGCATATTGTCTTGATGGCTCTTGGACAGCAGGGGGATCAATCAGACCAGATAATGCTTTACCTCTACATTAAAAGGTAGAGTACAGAAAGATTACAGACAAATATTTCCTCAGGGTTTGCCCACCAATGATCCCCCTCGCCAGAGGTCTGGACAGGGTGCAGAGCCCAGAATTAACGTTTCAGCATTGACTCATCTCTGAGAACCTCCTGTGCAAGAGAACACTCATGCCTGCTGGACTCAGCATAGTGTTAAGACAGAACATGGTTACACACAGGTGCCTACAGAACTTGCAACTCATCTGAGATATGGAAAGGGAAAAACCTCTAGAGATACCTGGCAGCAAACTACTGGTGGAAAGAAAAGAGACTAAAAGACTAGACCTCTGTAGGCAAAGCTTACTGCAACACAGTCTTAAGAGTTAATACCAGGAAAATAATGCTGTGTGAACCAATCTTCCTGTTATGGCACAAGCTTACTGTGATTTGAGTTAAGATTAAGGAGACAGGTAACCACTCCTGGCAGTCTTGGTCTATCACTGTGGAGTTTTGACACATTTTGGTCATCAGCTCCTGTAATTTTAAGAGTGACAGAATAAAACCTGTAAATTTCACATAGGCAATTCTCATCCTGCTGTCAATAAAACCAGCTACATGTTAAATGCGTGACCTCTAAGCACCAACAATTAAATGTCAATTTCTGCCTTTCTTTGCCCAGTTATTGGCAAATCACCGCTGAGTGACACTGAAATGCTTTTAACCATGCAATTCTTACAAATTCAGACATCTTTCTTCCTGCCTTCAGCCACATACACAATGCAAATCTCAAAAGCACAAAAACCAAACAAAAACAAAAAATAACCACTCTCAGAAGTAAAATGTTATCAAATATTTCTGTGATATTTGAGATTGCAATAGATGACCAAAACTGCATGTCTGGATTTGTATTTGCTTTATTTAACTGACAAATGTCCCAGACTCTCTGGACTGCAGGTTCAACAATGCTCTCCTTGCAATACCTCACAGTGTGCAGGGAAATGAATGAAATAGCTGTATCCAAACTGAAATGAGCTTAGTTTGGCAATTCAGCTTACTGCCCTGAGTCTCCTCATGCGAGCAGGTGTGATCAGCCCTTGCATCTGAAGCTGTCAGAGCATGAAACTCCTGTTCTGTCTCCATACCAGCAGATCCAGAATCAGTGGCAAACAGGGATGTGCTGGGCATGTGCCAGTTCCACTACAACTATGGTTTGGTTTGGTTTTTTGGTTGTGGGGTTTTTTTTTTGGAGGGGGGGAAGGGGTTGTTTTGGTTTGGGTTTTTGTTTGGGTTTTTTGTTTATTTGGGTTTTTTGTTTGGTTTTTGTTGTTGCTTCTGGTTTTGCTTGTTTGATTGGGTTTTGGGGTTTTTTGAGGTGAAACCATTGCCCTCTGGTTTTTTGAGAGGGCCTGGAAAGAAGCTGTTTGGTTTGTCCAACATGGTGCAGAAAATGGTCTTGATACTCCAAGAGAAAACTTCAGCTTGAAAATGATCACCAAGGCTGTTCTAACTCCCTGCAAAGCCATAGCATAGCCACCTGCATTGTTCTGTGCCCCTTTTGTCTTTCCAAAAAGACACCTTTCAGAAAGCTGGCAGGTAGGAGCGCCCTGCCCCTGGCAGATACATATTTGAGCTAGCAGAAGGCAGAAATCAGTGAGTGCCTTCCTCGAAAAGGGCATATAAAGGTATGTGGATGGTTTAGGAATTCAGATACTACAATGCTAGCTGTCACACAAAGAAATCAAGGAGCTCTGTATGTGGAGGAGCCCTGAAACTCAGAACAAAAAAAACAGCAAAAGAGGCAGGATTCCACAGAGGTTTTCTCCTCACCTCACTGCAGGGGGACACAGGTAGCTCGGCCGTTTTTTCCCGAGGCCTACAGGCCCGGTCGCTGGATTTCCATCGCAGATTAACAACTGGAAAACCACAGCTGATGGTCCTTGGCCCTGGTACGTGCGGTGGGGCTAACCGAATGCCTGGAGGACACAGAGGGATACCCACGGAGGGGG
>NW_008650072.1:0-5330 GCF_000695815.1 Acanthisitta chloris | reverse complement strand
AAGAGGTAAAAGAATCCCCTCCTGACCTGCATCACCTCCCCAGTTGCCCTTACAGAGCAGGGATGAGGCTCTGAACCCAGAGAGTCAGGCAGAGGACAGTCAAGAGGAAGATCCATCTGGAGGGTCTGCAGGATGCACTCCATCTACTAGATGGATTACTGCTGCAGCTATAAAGAAAAAAAAGAAGGGTAGTTGTGTTAGGTGACTCCCTTCTGCAGGGAACTGAGGGCCCTATATGCCACCCAGACCCATCCCACAGGGAAGTGCTGCCTGCCCAGGGCTTGGGTAAGGGATATCAGCACGAGACTCCCAGAGCTCCTTCAGCCTCTGATTACTACCCACTGCTAGCAGTCCAGGCTGGCAGTGATGATATCAATGAAAGAAGCATCAGGGTAATTAAAAAGAATTTCAAGACACTGGGTTAATTACTTAATGGGACAGGAGCACAGGTGGTGTTTGCCTCGGTTTCTGCAGTAGCAGGGATGGATGAGGAGAGGAGGAGGAAAACCCACCTTATCAATAGGTGGCTAAGGGATTGGTGCTACCAGCAGAATTGTGGCTTTTATGACCATGGGGCATATTCTGTGTTGCCAAGCCTGCTAGAGTCAGATGGGCTTCATCTCTCTAGCAGGGGCAAAAGAACTCTAGCCCATTACTCCCTGATCAGTAACGATGGTAGTGTTGGACTCGATGATCTTGGAGGTCCTTTCCAACCCAGGTGATTCTATGATTCCATGAAAACAAGTGCTTGAAGGGAAAAGAAGAGATTTGTAAACATACAGCTCCATCTCCCTCAAATTCCATGGGGATTCTCAGCTGCTGACTCCTTATCTTAACATATAACATAATAACCAATTACTGTCAAAGTTACCAGACCCATCAGACTCCTATTGCATTAACCTTATGCACTGGTTCAAGAGAAATGCAATCAATCCACTGCTAAATTAATTACTAATTTTAAAGTTATCATTAAATAATAGCATTCCAAAATTGGCATAAATCATGTGGTTAAGTATCAAATTAGGTTTCAAGAAAGGCAAAGGAGTGGCATGTCCTATTCAAAAGATTTCATTATATTCATTTGCTCAGAGCACTGAGAGGTCATAATTTTAACCTTGTATGGGCCTAAACCATATGAAAATTATTCATGTCACTGAAGGGCAGAAATAATGCTTTTATTTCCGTGGCATATTAATGACTAATAGCGAATGAGCCCCTTAAGTGTTCCATTTATTGTCTCAAATATGAAATTTTTTTAGAGATTAGAGAGGAAATTGTTTGAATTAATTAATTGAACTGATGCTCAAGGGAATTGGTACAAGATTTTCAGACAAAGGCTGAGAATTTACAATAATTATATTTCTTCCAGGATTAGAAAATACAGAGGGACTTGGAGGCACTCAACATTTTAGCTGATGCTTGTTGAGGGCTTGAGATTCCTCTGAAAGCATCAATTACAGCATGAAAGGCATCATATTAAAATAGCCATGAGGCCCACAAATTTCACCATTGAAATGAGATGGGATAACTAACACAATTAAAATTCAGAATGCAAATGATTATTAAAGTAATAGGATCATTTATTAAAAAATGCTTTTATTTCAAGAAAGGTAATGTGCAAAAGATAAGAGACAGTGCTGTGTTGAACAAAGTCTAACAACAAAGCTGTTTTGAATGGGGCTTTTTTCCTTGTTTTGTATGATATCTATTAAGAGAAAGTCCTTGGTTTGTAAATGCAACTGCATCCCTATTCTTTGCAGTGGCCCAAGTGATGGGTTGGACCTCAGTGGATGCTTTGAATTGAGATTCTAGCTCATGTAGGTTGTTGCTTTTGAACAAAGAATCACTGTACAGTTTCTTCCTTGGTTTTGAAGTCATAACAAATATGTATATATGTCAGAGGCTTTACCCATAAATGGGTTAGGAAAAAAAGTTGCAAAACTAAGCAGACAGTGCCTATGTTTTGATCAAGTATTAATTATGAGACCAACAAGCAATTTGCAGGGATTTTTAATTTTTATTCTTACTCAGCTGAAGGGACTTCAGGGTCCCTTCAGGGTCATAAGTGCCACTCTGGGGGTCTGGTTCTGTCTAAAATGAGCAGCACAAAAGTATGAAAGACAAATATCTCAAAGACACTGGAACCTAATTAAAAGGCTCTGTAGGTTGCACTTGCATCCCTAAGGGATCAGAGCTTAAAAACAAACTCCTTTTTTTTCTCCAGAAGAATTAAGTGCAATTTCCTCTTTCACTTAAAAAGGCTCTTCTGCCCTGGGTTTGCAGAGAAGGTCTGCAGGGACAAACAAACTTTCTTAAAACTGGCACACTAAGTTAGGGGAAGTTTAAGATGAGTTTTTGTTTATTTTTAAGAATCAACATCTGCTTATATTGGTTGGTATTGATTGTTCCATATAGAGGTTATTGGACTTAAGAAGGTAAAACATATGGAAAATATTCTACAATGGCAAAGTGTTTTCCCATTGGGAAGAAAGAGATTACATAAATGTTTCTGAAATGCAGAGAAACACTCTGTATTGCCTTCTAAAATTTCAATTGGCTTCCACATACACTGCTTTCAAATTACGAATGCAGAGAAACACTCTGTATTGCCTTATAAAATTTCAATTGGCTTCCACATGCACTGCTTTCAAATTACATGACACTGCTCACTTTGTTAAACTATTAATATACTTGGCAGTTTTAAAAAATATATAAACATTTCACCAAGTGAATTAAGTGGATATTTCTTTGACAAGCCTGCTTTCATAGGGGAAATGCTCCAGGTTTCCAACCATTTTTGTGGTCCCCTCTCCACCTGTTTCAACAGGTCCACATCTTTTCTGGATGCAGTGGATGGATGAAGTGCTCCAGGTGAGACCTCATGAAAACAGAGTAGCAGAGGAGAATCACCTCCTTTGACCTGTGGCATATGATTAGAGTTTTGGGCTGCAAGCACACATTGTCATCTCACATCCAATTTTTCACCAACAAATATCCAAAAGTGCTTCACAGGGCAACTGTTCTCGGTCAGTTTGTCCAGCAGTTTGTACTGATACTGAGGTTTCACTTGGCTTTGTTGAACTGTATGATTTTCAAATGAGTCCATTCCTTAAATCTGTTAGGGTCACTTTGGTTTGCATCCCTTTCCACTAGAAAAAAAAATAGAGAAAAAAGGTTATATAAAACATCTCAGCAGAAAGAGAGTTATAGTTGTTACAAATAGTCCATGTATCTGTCAAAAAACCCTGTATTTGTGTGAGTAAATCTCAAGAAGCAGATACATAGATGAGCCTTATTTAATGTTCCAATATAATTAAGATTTGGTTTATTAATTTGATTTCATTTGTGAATTATTACCTGAAATATATATCCCTTTGCAAGATTCAGAATTTTTATGTATACAAGGAAGAATGAATTTGGATTTAATTTCCTTATTCGACTCTTATAAAAAATTATCCAAGTATGATACTTGAAAATGTAAAAAAAAAAATTGAATTATATCTATGTAAGCATCATTCTATAAAGATAAAATAAGATAAAGATCTTTCTAATCCTCCCCCTCTCAAAGAAAATATCCAAACCAAAAAGTGTAGCTCAACAAGATCAATATTGACTATTGAGTAATCTGCTATAAAGAGCTCAGAAACACTGGAAAAAAAAGCAGGATATCAGATACAGATATATACAAGCCCATGTCAATGAAGGTACTAAATCTAAATCTAAATTACTTTTCCATGGTATAACATTTTAGAAAGGGGGGGTAAAAAAAGAGGCAAAGAAAAACCCTCAAATTATCATGGTATTCCCATATTAATTTAGTATTTCCCTTTTACTAAAACCTCATAGTTCTTGTTCTGGTCTGAACATTTTCTGTCCTCCTTACTCCCCACAAGAATTCTGGAAAATCTTTTAAAAATGGAAAATAGGTCTTTCAATCAATTTTCTCATGTTTAAGTTACTGGAAATAAAAATGACATAATATCCATTTTGTGAACCTGTCTTTGAGATTATAGGTTGAGCTATGGTTCATAAAATACAAATTACATGATCAAAACACTATTTAAGCCAGCTACAGACAAGCTATCTGCATACACAGCACTGAGCTAGAATTTTTTCTGAAGTTACTCTTGAGTGAATGTACTCTCCCAAAAGCAATGGAGAAACAGCAATAATATGGGGCATGGATAGCAGAGACAACCACCACCACCCAAAGTGAATGTACTCTCCCAAAAGCAATGGGGAAACAGCAATAATATGGGGCATGGACAGCAGAGAAAACCACCACCACCCACGTTCATGACAAGCCTGTATGAATGCATAGTCCTTAATTGCAGCCTACTATATTTTCTTGGTATCTTTTCTGCTATCTTTTCATGGAGCAGAGACCACCGAATGTCCTGAACTGTGATCTGGTTCTGTGATGGGAACAAACAAGAATTTACATCAACTTAGTTTCAGTTTTGACTGGCCTACGTGGAATGATCGTTCAACTGGTGTTTTTAAAGGCTAAGGACTTCAATACTCATGTAATCATATATGTAGTGAGATACCTTTAAAAATGGAGTTTGCTGTGATTGTTCTGAAGGAAAAATAAACAGAAACTTGAAGACTGTACAGAAGGCCCTTTTCTGCACCTCATACTTTTTTTTTCTCACCTTCCTGTATTCCAGGTAGGATTTTCTTATGCTC
Source organism: Acanthisitta chloris (assembly GCF_000695815.1). Classification (NCBI taxonomy): domain Eukaryota; kingdom Metazoa; phylum Chordata; class Aves; order Passeriformes; family Acanthisittidae; genus Acanthisitta; species Acanthisitta chloris. The sequence continues at coordinate 641 of NW_008650072.1, read as the reverse complement.
TCAATTTGATCCATCCTCCTTTTAGCAGGGACATTTAGCCTTGTGAGACAGCACTGGCAGGTGTGGACAGCAGTGTCTCACTAGCATTTGCTGGTTCTAGCTCCTGAAGCTGGACCATGCTTCATTTCTGCAACTCTCAGGACAGCAGGAAGTTCAGTCTCTTCTGAATTTAAAGGAAAGACATCTAAAACCCAAATACAAACTTCACAATACATTTAACTTTTCTATGTTAATAGAGTGCATGAGAAAGCTTGTGACATACATGGGAAAAGAGTCAACAGCATACAACTTCTACTGCAAAGAGTCATTGTCATTGGAGCTTTCATGACTAGGATTTTGTTAACTAGTATATACAGGGACCTATCTAGCTTAATCTAATTTACACTGAAAAAAACGTATACTAAGAAACAGATATATAATAAAAGTAAATGAACATACCTCATAACATAAATTTTCCAGTATGAGGTGGAAACATAGAAGACCATCCCAAAATTTGGTCATACTGTATATTGTCTTTATTTATTTATAGAAGAGGCATTCTATCAGACATTTGATTTTAAGCTTTTCCATCTTTTTTCTCTGCATTTCATAAAAGAGAATTATTAGTTATTTATATTATGTAAATATAGTAATATCATGTA
>NW_008650071.1:0-598 GCF_000695815.1 Acanthisitta chloris | reverse complement strand
TCTCTTAAGTATCCGACCATTAACGTCTTCTGATAACATGTATGGGGGAAAATTCCTTAAAGCAACAGAAGAGCCCCTACAAAACCCTAACAGTCCTCATGACCTGTAAGCCCCCAGTTGCGATGTCCTGCACTGCAGCCTCACTCCCCTCTCTGAGCAGGCCTGGCTGCAGCCCTGTGAAGGGACTCTTGCCCTCTGTGCCTGCACAGCATACCCTAACACCAAGGACTCCTAACGTTTCCCTGGACATAACCAATGCCTGTGCGTCTCACGCCTTTGCCCTGATGGGCATTTCCTTCCACTGTGCCTCAGAAAACAATTCAAAACGACAGAGCAGCCCGTGTGGAAGACGGAGGCTGCGCTGCTGTGCTCCCCTCACGTTCGACGTGCCTGGACGCCTCGCTGCGAGCGCAGAGACCTCCTGCAGCACGGGAGCGCGTCTGCAGGTACAAAACCTGCGCGGTTTATCACCGCTGAGACGTTCGCAGCGCGTTTAGAGCCGCCCTGGACCCACAGACCCGCCTGGCAGGGCGGGACAGCACGCTCAGCCCCAACATGGCGGCGCCTCGGCGCCCCGACAGGACTACAGGTCCCATCG
>NW_008650070.1:0-510 GCF_000695815.1 Acanthisitta chloris | reverse complement strand
TGGGGTGGTTCTCAGTGACGCCTGCGACAACTCTTCCCTCTCCTTCTTCCACATCTGTTTTCCTCTCCCTGCCTCTCTGCCATGCTTCAGCCCCAGAATGCTTCATCAGTTTTGTCGGTAAATTCTGCTTGCACATGTCACTGCTTTCCTTGCACCCACATCTCCCCCTCGACATTCGGCAGTTGTTATTGCCCTGAATACGACGTTCTCATCTTCAGACTGACACCTGCTCTTCCTACGCTTTCTGTCTCCATCCATCCATCCGTCCATGTAGGGACCTGACTTCCTTCTAATCTCTGCATACATAAATTTTCAATTCCCGACACTCCATTCCAGTCTGGCTCTGTCTTACAGCCGCTGTTCCTGACACTTTCTTTGATTAAACAACCCTCAGAACGGGGCTATCATTGATAATCTTTCTCCCTGTTTCCTTCTTCCCCAGCAGTGGCTGCGAACAGAGACCAAGTGCAGCAGGAGCCGTGGGCAGAGACCACGGAGGGCACAAGCCTG
>NW_008650069.1:28251-32354 GCF_000695815.1 Acanthisitta chloris | reverse complement strand
AGAAAAAGGCATTGTAAGGAATGGAGGTCATGGAATCTCACAATGGTTTGGAAGGCATCTCAAACCTTGGCAGAGACCTCAAACCTCCTCTAATTCCCCCCCCCGCCATGGGCAGGAACACCTTCCCCTAGTCCGGGTGGCCCCAAGCCCCATCCAACCTGGCCTGGAACAATCCCAGGGATGGAGCAGCCACAGCTTCTCTGCGCAACCTGTGCCAGTGCCTCAGCACCCTCACAAGGAAGAATTTCTTCCCAATATCCCATCTAACCCTACCCTCTGGCAGTGTGAGCCATTCCCCCTTGTCCTGTCACTCCAGGCCCTTGTCCCAAGTCCCTCTGCAGCTCTCTTGAAGTCCCTTTAGGCTCTGGAAGGTGCTCTAAAGTCAAAGAATCATAGAATCCCAGAATGTTTTGGGTCAGAAGGACCTTAAACATCATCCAGTCCTACCCCCTGCTATGGGCAGGGACACCTTCCACCAGCCCAGGTTGCTCCAAGCCCCATCCAACCTGGCCTGGAACACTCCCAGGGATGGGACAGCCACAACTGCTCTGGGCAACCTGTGCCAGTGCCTCACCACCCTCACAGGGAAGCATTTCTTCCCAATATCCAATCTCAACCTGCCCTCCTTCAGCTTAAGGTCAATCCCCCTTGTGCAGATGTTCAGAATCATGGAATCATCAAGGCTGGAGGAGACCTCTAAGATCATCAAGTCCAACCGTTAACTGCTGGAACCCCTAAACCATATCCTCCAGTGCCAGATCAAAGAGCAAATCTCCTGACAGATGCAGAACTCTCCTGACTTCTGCTCCTGGTGCTGTCAGAAATACAACAGCTGTACCATTAATCCAAATATGACCATTATGCTCCTAAAATTCCTAGCAGAGTTTGGACACTGGGAACATAAAACTTAGAAAAGGCAACTGGAGCTCTGTACCTCAGAGTCTTTTAGAGTCCTGTTGACTCAGTGGTTGGACTCAACATCTTCAAGGTCTTTTCCAACCTAAATGATATGATTCTAGATGTTCCCTGATTAATCATCAAAGTTACTCCACCCAGGACAGAAATACCTTAGCATTAGAGACATCCTGATCCATCTTTTTCCGTGGAGGAAGTGGAGGAGGGTTCTGAGGCTCATCACTCAGCTTAGGAAAGCTCCCCCAGGAGCTGAAGAAAGTCTCTGGAGAGAGAAAAGCAGATCTTTTACTGCTTGTGTAATACCTGAGGAACAGATTCTGCAATATTCAGCCAAACTCAAAGCAACTCAAATAAACAGATCTTTGTGCTCCACAGCAACATGAACCAGTAATTCCAGGGGTATGAAATTCCTTAGTTCATGGCTTTAATCAGATCTAGGCCTCACAGCGGGTTCTCCTGTTTCCAGTATCAAAGATATGCATCAACACTCAGCAGACAATGCTGAGAGGGAGAAAATAAATCAGGTGAGCTCTGGTGAGTTTACAGAGGGGGGAAAACCTCCCTAAAGCTAAGCAATCCCCAGCCTGTATTGGTGACTTCTGTCATACCTTTGCTTTTCCTTTAGAAGGGCACAGAGCTCTGTGTGGATACATCAGGCACCTGTGCTCTCCAGCTGGAAATGTTAATCATATTGTGAAAAAGCACGTGTGGATTAAGTAAAAAGAGCAGCTGAAAACACAGCTGAAGGCAGGATACCCCTCAAAGGTGTGGTACCAGAATGGCCTCTCCTGTCCCAGCAACAGAGCAGTTATTTTCACTAAGTGCAACCAGGAAATTATCAGTTTATTTGCAGCATTAGGCAAACAAAACAATCATCAAGGGCATTCAAAAGACAAACAAAATCATGTGAGAGCCTGGTAAAAACGCAAACCAAAATTAAACCAGGCAGTTTTTAGACTCTGCATTCCTTATGGGACATCTGATCTACCAAGAACTGAATGCAGCTCACACAGTCATCCCAGATTTCAGGTCCAAGTTCTCATGCAGCTCTCCTGAGCCCGAGAAAGGCAGAGTTCAATAATTAACAGAGTTAAATAATACTCACTCGACTGAGGCAAATTCACAGGAGCAAAGATGCTGTTGTTACCTGTGAAATAAAACAATCCATTAAAGAATTCCCAGGCAGAACAACTGCACTGCAGCACCTAATGAATACTTGTGAGTGACCACAAAAATCACCCAAACCTCCCAGTTTATTTCCTGCCAATGTGAATTAAACTTCCTATGTAAAATATTCCTGAACTAGAGGATTTGGGACTGCCCAGGGAGGTGGTGGAGTCACCATCCCTGAAGGGGTTTAGGGAGACAGGACGTGCCACTCAGTGCCATGGTCTGGTTGCCATGGTGGTGTTAGGTCACAGGTTGGACTTGATGACCTCAGAGGTCTTTTCCAACCTGACTGACTCTGTGATTTTGGAATTAAACTTCAATATTCTACTCTAACTAACCACAATACAAACACATTTCACATTTACCATAGGAGCTGTTGAGATCAATGTCCAGGAACACGCTGAACTCCGACGACGCCGACACTGGGGGTGTAGATGGCGTGTTGGGTGAGGTTGGTGCCGACACTGTTGATTCATGCTCTGCCTCAGTGATACTGCTGAAACTTATCTTGCTTGGTTCCTTTTCAAGTGGCAGTGGATGACTTCTCAAGGTGCCAGAGGTGGAGCCGTGTCTGCCAGCATTGGGCCTTATCCCAGGGGATTTCAGGGGATACGTTGTTTTTCTAGGCTGGAGACAGTAAAGCTGTTAGCACTGCTGACATTTCAGACAGCAAAATTCCCAAGGCTCTGGGAGATACTCTAAACAGTCTTTATCAAATACACCTTTAAGAGCAGAACAGGAGACAAATGATGTGAGGTACAGCCTGTTGTTATCAGGAGTTTACTGGAGAGCTAAGGATGCAGCTTAATAAATCTTTTTCCCCCAGCTTAATCCTAACTATTTTTCCCCACAGCTATAATGAGTCCAATTTCTGATGCCAACCAGGACAAAACACAGGGAAAAGCAAGCCACAAACTTGGGAAACAGAGTTAGTTCCAGTGTCCCCCCAGGCCTGCAGAAGAGCCTCAGACCAGTACTGTAGACACGCTGTGCTTATCCACAGGTCACCAGGTCCCCACACATGTCCAGGACCAAGGACACACTCAGACACACATTGTCTACGTCCCCTGGGGTAGTCAGGACACAATTCCTCCACACAGCTTGTTAGGCTGAGGTGTAACACTCAGATCACAGCTGAGTCTGGGAAGGGGAGTCACATTCCCACCCCGCAGTGTGTGAATGCTCTACCACATCACAGCACCCAGAACTGGCCTTTCCTGAAATTCCAACAGGATTCTCTCTTTGGAAATCATGGACTGTAAAGAATTCCTGCTCAGCTGACTGAGACTGGCAGCACAGACATCTATTTTTAGAAAATATTGTACAGAAACTACAGTAAGCAGCAATTTCTGTCATTCCTTGCCACATTTGCAATATCATTATCATTCTTCTAAAGTGATTTACGCCTCTTTCAAATGATAGAGGTGTCTCCAGCTCCTCAGGCAATCACAACACACACACACACACACATCAGTGATCTTTCTGCCCAAAAGAGAACCCTGGAGCTGTTGTTTTAACCCCAGAATTGTCACTGCTTTGAACAGAACTGTATTTCTTCAGCAAAGAGGTTCACCTGGTCAAGTCTTCACATTCTGCAACAATACCAAATACTTGGATAAAAGAAAAACAGGAATTAACTTGTACTCACAGAAAACTGAAATCATATTTCAGTTTGTATTAATGTAAGACTTGATAGTGTGAAGTGAGAAATGTTATTCCCTGTTATATAACATATGGTAAGAAATACACTTTTAATAGTTCAGGTTTTGGGGAAAAAAATGTCAGTTTAAAAATAAGCCAGAGGTAAATACTTGGATAAAAGAAAAACAGGAATTAACTTGTACTCACAGAAAACTGAAATCATATTTCAGTTTGTATTAATGTAAGACTTGATAGTGTGAAGTGAGAAATGTTATTCCCTGTTATATAACATATGGTAAGAAATACACTTTTAATAGTTCAGGTTTTGGGGAAAAAAATGTCAGTTTAAAAATAAGCCAGAGGTAATTTAGTAGCAA
>NW_008650069.1:25253-28233 GCF_000695815.1 Acanthisitta chloris | reverse complement strand
CAGGAATGGAAGTATTTTTAAATCAAGTTTAGCAGGAAAATCACCTCATGGTAAGGAATTCTGAAGGAAGTACATATATGGCTTATGAGCTAACCACATATTCCCTTCCACAGTGCCCTGTGGATTTCAGATACTCAATTAAACTAAATAATCCAGAAGCAGTAATCCTTGTGGGATTATTAGCCTCAATAATCTTTGTGGGTCCCTTCCAGCTCAGGAGACTCCTGCCTCTCTGAATGCTCAGGAGAAGACTTACAAATCGAGGGGGTTGCTTGCAGTTCCGAGGCTCAATCTCTAGGGACTTGTTGAACAGATAATCTGTGAACTCTTTTTCTGGTATCTTGCCCATAGGGTTGAGATTTTCAAAGAATTTCTAAATGAAACAAGCATCAATAGTATTAAAAAATGAGCATACACACACAATTTTAATGAAATACTCATAATTAAGTGATTTACAATCTAGTTTTTCCCCACTTCTGGCTCATTCCTTGTGTGGTACTTTGTTACCTATCAGCCACTGTTCCCCCCTTGATGATCACTGTTCATGCAAAATGAGGTCTAGTACTAGAAGGTTATGTGGCAATTTTTGGGGTGCACCTTCTCTTCCCTCCCTGATCCCCAAAGAGATGTTTGATGGTGAATTACCCGAATTTCTGGCTCAATCCTCAGACAGTAAGGCTGGTTTTGATACTGCTGAATTTCTCCTGTAATTTCAGCCACTTTTCTCCTCTTACTGAAGTTGATTAATTCTTTCCCTTGTCTTTTAAGGAAGTCAGGATTCCCTTCTTCTGTCTTCAGGATATTTGTTAGGTATATTCCTGATGATGAGAGAAGCAGAGTTTAACCACACACCTGCAGCAAACTCCACTCCAGGCCGACACCACAAGCTATTGGGATGACTTACCAAAGAAAGGCACACAGGGTGGGTTGATTGACTTCAACTTAGCTAAATACTTCTTAAAATGGTCTTGACTTAATTCTACTGCTTCATCCAAAACTCTTTTTTTCCTTTCCTGTAGTGCCTAAGAAAAAAAACAGGGATGAAAACCTACTCAATACCATAGTCGGCAAATACAAGGCAAATCCCTGACTCTCTTGGCAAACCTTGGGAGCTGAAATTCAGGTTTGAAAGAACCTCTTGTGTCAATGGTTTGCTCTGCATTACAGCACTCCCAGCCCAGCAATCCAGTCATGTGAGCCCTGAGGTCACTGCAAACAGACTATTATTTTGTCTGCCAACTTACCAGCAGAATCCTGGTCTTCAATTAGAAGCAAACATTTGATTTTGACTTAAAGGCCTTGTGGTGCCTTTCAAAGACACACAAAACCCAAACCATTTTATTCATATTCCTGCTTTTCCGTTCTATTCGGAACATGTCACACTTGTTTCCTTCTGTGTGCTATGGAATTCCCTTCAGGACTGTGTGTGCCATGGGTCTGGATGCTAATTCCAACTCACCTCGAATGTGTGATCCAGCCTATACACCGACACTGAGTTCATGGCACTGACAATCTCCAGCACACCATTGAAATTGTTCAGATCCTGGAAGACCTGGAGGATTTCGATGATCCTGCTCAGCACAGCCACTCGCTCCTCAAAGTTCTCAGTCTCCACGATGCACCTAGGAGACATCATTTGGGAATCACTGAGGAACAAAACCTGACATTTTGCAAGCTACTAAATCAGATTCTTCCAAAAAAACCTAAAACCCTACAGTACATTCAGCATGGAGATTTTGGCTCTCCTTCCAGGATCTCCAGTACAAATTTCTGTAATCACATCTTACATATGTACAAGTTGGAAAGCCAAGAGAGGTTTTGGCAGAGCCTGTGAAACAGAGCAGCAAACCTCAAGCAAGTCCCAGGGTAAGCAGTTAATACCACTACTCTTCTCACCCCCTGCACTTACTTTTCAAACCACAGAGTCAGATTTGTAGTATGACGAATCATTTTCAGGAGATTTGGGGAGTTAATTTCCTTATCTTCCTTAGTCCACACACTCCCGACGAGTTCGGAAGGCTGCACTGCCCTGGGAATGACACAAGCACAGTGCAGGATGCTCAGTGCAAATAATAGCTGTAATTTCTCTGTTTGCATTAAAAGATTATTTCTCCCCTTAATCACAGCCTGATTTCACAAATCCAATCCTATCTAATCTCCTGCAAAAACAGCCACTTAAAATAACTCTGTGACGAGGATTCGAGCACAGAGAGAAACACATTTTTATCTTAATCGAAATTGGGGGTTTTGAATAAGCATTTTCAGATAAGAAAATTACAAAGCAGCAAGTTTCATTTTCTGAGAGGGCAAGAAAACAACTTAAAAGAGTTACAAACTTAAAACAGGAAGATGAAGTACAAGGAACAACCTGCTGGAAAAGTGGCTCGCTCCAATAGAAAAACCGGCACTAGAGCAGGATGGAATGGATGCTTCACCTCCAGTTTTGTTAGGAGCCCTGGATTGTCCTCTCTGTACTTAGTCCTCCCTGGACTTATTTATGCTGTCAGCAGTCTGATATGGAGATAAACCCATTTTTTCCCCCCAGTTGTGTACTTTGATATCAAACAGAGCCAAGAAACCTCTTCTTACAAACTCTCAAAGTTAAGGGGTTGTATTTCTGACTGATGCTACAAATGAGAGCTCATTGTTGCTCAAACAGGCCCTGGAAGGTGTGTGTGAGCCCCACCTGTACAGGTCAGACTCGAGCAGGGTGAGCTGCCGAGCAATCTCGATGGGGTGCAGAGTCATGAGGTCCAGGGCCTCGCTGTGCCCCACGCGCCAGATGTGCCACTCGATGGGGGGAGGAGGACTCTCAAAGGTGATGTTGTGGCTAATCCCATTCGCTTGGGCTTTTTTCCTCTTGATGATTTTAGCAATAGACACCACCCATTTCTTCATGGATTTTCCTGTAAAGCAGAAACCATAAAAAAAAGATCCCAAAACCTTTTTAATACCATCTTAAATTAAGTTTTACACTGAC
>NW_008650069.1:19079-25151 GCF_000695815.1 Acanthisitta chloris | reverse complement strand
CCTGGGAGTGTTCCAGGCCAGGTTGGATGGGGCTTGGAGCACCCTGGGCTGGTGGAAGGTGTCCCTGCCCATGGCAGGGGGGGGAACTGGATGATGTTTAAGGTCCTTCCAACCCAAACCAGTCTATGAGTCTATGATTTTAAATGACTTTTGATAATTTAGTGAAACCAGCCCAAAAATATTTGTATATGTACTCAAAAATTCTGCATTTTTGCATGCAAATTAATTACATTTGTAGTTCCCCATTTTCTTCTTATGGTTTCTTGCACCCGATCAGATGGCAAACAGCCAGCCAATGAATCCAGGTGTTGCACAGCTGCATTTAACCACATCCTCTGACAGTTTAGGCATATAAAAAAGTGACCTGTATTCACTGTCTTTTATTTGTTTGTCCCAGAATTCTACTGCCCAAAGTCAGGCCTGGCAAGCTGAAAAGGAAAGTCTCGAATTGCCAGGATAGTGATTAAAATTAACATGCCAACACCACTGCCCCCCACATAGGCTGGTTCCTAAGGAGGAGACATCACATGGGTCAATTAATTTTTGGTAGCTGTTTAGGCTCCAGGCCAAAGTTTGGTCATGTAAAGGAGAGTCTCATAAACAGCTCAATTAGAGGCATTAGAGCTACTCATGTGTGTAAAGATATTCTCATGACCAAAACCTGCCAGGATCAGAGCAGCAGGTTGTACTGAAATGTGTTTGCACAACAGGACCCCCACCCCTCACCTCTGACACTGGAAATGAAGGTCTCCAGTCTCTCCAGCAACTCCAGATCTCTCTCAAAGTCATAAAAATGGTGCTCGACCCAGTGCCGAAAAACATTCAGTATTCTGAGGAAAGAGCCAAAAACAGATATTACGTTTCTTTTTAAGGCTTCCAAGGCTTATCCCTATGAACACCAGATAAAACACAATCCTACAAAGCTGAGCTGTGGATTCGTGTAGTGAATTAGGATCTCCCATTTGCTAAGGAATAAATTTGTTTTCTTTCCTCCACACAAATTTCAGCTCAGAAGCTGTTGCGGTTATTACTGCTCTACAGCTACACCTTTTCAATGACACAAAAAGCCAGACAAGACCCAGACAAGTGTTTATTTATGGGTAACACTAGACTTCCCCTTGATTTTTCTTCACCCTTTTTTAAACACATCACTAATAAACAAGCCTCTAAAAAGTGAACAACTACTCTTCTGCCTTCTAAGCTTAGGATACATATCAGGAAAACACCTGGTTTGCCTCTTCTTCAGGTAAACAAGTTGAGCTCATACCTGAAACTTTTGACTTATCAAGGTGTAACGTATCACCTTACCTGAAGAGTGAGCAAAAATCTCCTACGTCACCTAGGACAACAGATGATCCCTGTGCCAATTCAACAGGTGGGACAGGCTGATGGGGTTAAAGCAGAGCCCTCAGGCTCCAAGGAGCTCCTTCCAGGGAGATGTGGTTACTCCAGCCCAGTGCTGTGGAACTGGGAGTTCTCCACTCTGCAGCCCAGGCCACTGAGGTAAACCAGTGCTAATTGTGTACCAGGCTACTGGTTTTGGTGGCTCAGCCCTGTAAATTGGTGGCAAGAAGATCTGAGAGGGACAGGGCAGAGACCTGATGGCAATCTGCCTGTCTGCTGTGAGTCACAGCACTGCAGCAGGTGCTGGCTTAGCTCAGTCAAGTGAAGGACATTGAGGTGAATACATGGAGTAGTTAAATCTCTCTACTCTTTGCAGTGTGCAAGGTAAAGAATGAGGTTTATCCCATGGGAGAAAGGCTGCCTGAAAAGGATCATTTAGGTTGGAAATCAATGACACCTTCTAAGGAGAGAAGTTTGACACAAGTTCCTGGTAACAGCAGGATCTTATCTAATCTGCCTCTGCCTTTGAGATCCCGTGGTAAGAACCCTGGAAAAGCATAAGAGATTGCCAGGATCTGCTGACTGTACTTCCAGCTCAGCACCTCCTCTTTCTCATGGCCTCACATGTATTTCATCTAGTCAAATCCATTGCCCTTTCCAAGCCTGAGCACTGCACAGCATGTCCACAGTGTCTGCCACAAGATGGGAGTAAGTGCTGGGGAGGGAGGGAAGGATGAGCATCTTCACCTTCTCCACCTTCACAAATCCTAGATCTCTCTGAAGTAGAGGTCAATGCTAGTAACAACACTGGAATTTACACAGTGCTGAGCATACCAACCCAACAGCTCAAACTCAGACATTTTAGTTTTAAGTCAGGTTAAGGCTACTGGAAACACACAGTATGGATCAGAAACAGCCCCCAGAAAACAGCAACCAGGGAAAGCAGGAGGTGACACCTTCACAAATCCTAGATCTCTCTGAAGTAGAGGTCAATGCTAGTAACAACACTGGAATTTACACAGTGCTGAGCATACCAACCCAACAGCTCAAACTCAGACATTTTAGTTTTAAGTCAGGTTAAGGCTACTGGAAACACACAGTATGGATCAGAAACAGCCCCCAGAAAACAGCAACCAGGGAAAGCAGGAGGTGAGAGCAGCTCATAACTGTGGTTTTTGCTGAACCCACAGGAGCTGATAAAACTGGGAACAGCAAGGGCCTGATAAAACTGCTCAAGGCCACGAGCACATGCAAGTATCAAGGTTACACTGAGGTTGTATGACTTGGATCACGTTCAAGAAGGTGGTGGCTGCTATATATGGAGCAAAACTACAGTATTACACACACACTTATCTTTTTCATCTTTTAGATATATATGCACATAGTTATCTGATGAAACAGGGACCCTCTAAGTGACCTTCTGAACACCTTGGCATGTCAGTGTGACCCTTCACCTTGAGTAAACTGCTGCTGCTCCACACAAGTAACTACTAATGTGTGGTAGCAGAAGGATTGAGAGCACTCTTGTGTTTAGTTATCTGCCATTAATAGTAACATCTTGATGCTACTGATCAAAACAGTTAACAAATAAAAGCTGTTCTAGCAAACACTGGTTGTGATCTGTGTCTCCTCCTGACTCGATCCTCAATCAGGGCAACAATTGGCCTCATTCATGCTAGAAATGCTTAATTGTTCCCCAAATTAGCTTGGTCAGCAAGACCTTGAAGATTCACTGCAGCCTGCTGCAATGTGCAGCACAGACAAGAGTCTCCCTGTCTGTGTGCAAATCCATCCACAGGGGCTGGGAAAGGGAGTAAAATACCAGCAGGGCTGAAAAACTGGAAACAGAGGAACTATCTTCACAGGGCCTGGGAACAAGGAACCCATTCAGCACACAGCCAGCACCAGTCTCAGCTACACATCTCTCACCCACACCCACTGTCCAGGGCAGCCACACAGCGTCTGTGGGTGGATCACAGCTGTGAGAACCAAAGTGCAGTTACAACAGCTCCAGGAGCTGCTGTGACTAATCAGGGCATGATTTGGACTATTAGGCTGCATGCAGACACTGATAAGTCCCTACTCGACAGCATTGCAGTCTCCAGAAGAGATTACTGTCTCCAGGAGCACCATGTAATCGGTGAACTCCAATCTGGCTTTAACAGGACATGGCTAAAGCAAACCAACCTGAGCTGCACTGGCTGGACGTATTCCTTGCGGAAGCGCTTCAGGTCGGCGCTGATGGGCTGCTCCCCCTTCTCGATGGCCAGTCTGTCTGCCTCGGTGGGCTCAGGCTCTGGGATCTCAAACCTGGGAAGGAAAGCGCCCAAACACTGATGGCAATTAAGATAAAACACCAGCCCTTTATGTAGGACACGAAGAGCAATTGCAGTTTAAATGAATTCAGTGCGGTGAGACTCCAGTGCTCCTGTAACAGCCAGTCTGCCCGGAATTCCCTCCTCCCTTGCTCCACACCCTGCTAATTCGCTGGGTCTCTGCTCATCACAAGATGTCTAGACTGGGATATAAGGTTTTTAAGGACCTGCTAGCTTGATTAAGGGAAGATTAGAAGAGAGCTTAAGAGCAGCTTTATCACACACTGCATTAAAATGCTGTTTAGTTAAGCCTGTGCCTTTCAAACTGCTTAGAACATTTCTGTTCCTATTTGCATGGAGACTTGGGCACAAACACTCTCATCAGCAAGTTAAGCAGTTCACAACATCACTCCCCCATAGCCCAGGCACACCAGGTGCTCCAGCTAATCCCTAACTCAGGTAACTCGTTTAAACTGGGAAAAAGAAGGTCGTGTTAAAAACCTGGATTGCTGTATCCCATTTTAAAAGCTGTTTTATGAACTTTACTAAAACATGAGCAAGATGGCACTGGGAACCTGAGCAGGAAAGGAGTGGTTGGACTCTGATCCTTGTGGGTCCCTTCCAGCTCAGGCTGTTCTGTGATTCTCTGATCACACAAAACTCCTCAGGAGCTGTAGTGATAGTGCAGGGACAGGACAAGGGGGAATGGCTTCAAGGTGACACAGAGGAGGCTTAGATTGGATACTAGGAAGAAATTCTTGGCTGTGAGGGTGGTGAGGCACTGGCACAGGTTGCCCAGAGCAGCTGTGGCTGCTCCATCCCTGGGAGTGTTCCAGGCCAGGTTGGATGGGGCTTGGAGCAACCTGGGCTGGTGGAAGGTGTCCTTGCCTTGGGAACAAGATGATCTTTAAGGTCCTTTCCAACCCAAGACCATTCCATGATTCTATTCTCCAATTCTAAACTCCCTCCATACTTCCAGAAAGGATGATCACTCCTCACCTTTCTATCAGCAAACTCAGCAGTTCCTGGGGCTTGCAGAAGGAGCGATAGGTGGTAAGGAAAGTCCGGACAAAATTAGGGTCTGTAAAGACAGAATAAGGAAATTATGGGAATGTTTTCCTTATTCAATTGCAAAATATCAGAAATAAAATACACAGAGAAAAAGTTTAAAGTGCAGAAAATACACTGAGTCAAGCACTGCACTTGAGAAACACCAGAAATGATAGTGCCTGGGACATCTTTGGTGCATTTGCCCTGAAAAAGTATTGAACTACACATCCAGTGTTCTCTCAAAAGCTCTGTCTCAGGCTTGGCATGTGGAATGACTCTCCCTGAACATGCAACCTAGTCCATAGTTTCATAGAGGCAAAGAAAACATGGGAGAACTATGCACAGTCTACTCTCCTGCCACCAAAAGTGCCTACACCTGCCCATGGCAGGGGCTGGAACTAGGTGACCTTTAAGGTCCCTTCCAACCCAAGCCAGTCTGAGATTCCAATAGTCAAATACACCAGTTCAAAATCCAACTACCTTAGTTTTACAAAGGTAATCACTTAAATGCCAGACAGTTTTGTAAAAAGCACAAAGGAGACCACTAATACTGGGGAAGTTTAACCAAACTTGCACCCCAGTCCCACCAGTAACCTTAGGCTTCACCCATATCAGCCTGTGCCTTTCACCCCAAAACTAAAACTCAACATTTTCCTCCACATCAGCACTTCATGTAACTACTTCAAGGTTTCATTTCTGTGCCTTTAAGACACTATTTCACGGGAAAGTCTGAAAAATGCTGATTGCAATTTGCATCCTTTCAACCCAGGGACTGCACAGAGCAGCAGACTGAAGTAAAATAAAATAAATATAACCTCCAGCCTTTTTTTCTTCCTCCACAGACACCTGCTGGATTCTCTGCTTTAGTAATGATGGTCTCAGGAAATATGCTGGTGTGGGTTTTTAGGGGCAAAAGGTTTGCATACCCCAAATTTTCTTACAGCTTAGCCAGGTGATTTCATAGCAAATATTTTTTTGTCCTGCAAATCTTTACCTTTAATTATAGGCAGAAACCCCCAAGCAAACTGAAGATAAAAGGATTAATTTCATCACGCAGAAGCACAACCATGAGAACAGATCTGTAAGAGCTGCACAGGGTACCTGCATACATGTGGTACGTCAACCTCTCGATGAGCTTCACGACTGTCCCAGGTGATTTCATAGCAAATATTTTTTTGTCCTGCAAATCTTTACCTTTAATTATAGGCAGAAACCCCCAAGCAAACTGAAGATAAAAGGATTAATTTCATCACGCAGAAGCACAACCATGAGAACAGATCTGTAAGAGCTGCACAGGGTACCTGCATACATGTGGTACGTCAACCTCTCGATGAGCTTCACGACTGTCCCTCCTGATGGGAAT
>NW_008650069.1:14614-19049 GCF_000695815.1 Acanthisitta chloris | reverse complement strand
AATGTTCTCCTCAGAGTCTTCCACCACAAAACGATACACATTTGGGCTGGGCAGCCTCAGTGGTTGCTCATTTTCCTCCTGCAGCAAGACTGAGTCCAGCATCCTGTCCAGAGTACTGCGGTACTGCAGGGAAATCAGCGCTGCCATCCAGTTGCTCTTCTCCTCAGCAGACTTGGCAGCAAACAGGATACTGTTGTCATCTTTAGACACCAGTTCAAAAGCATGTTTGTATTCAGATGTGTCCTCTCTATCAATAATCTGGATTTTCCTCATGATGATCTTCTCCTTCAGCCTGTACTCGGCGCTGCTGTACCCAGGGAGCCGCGACTGACCGTGGTTGGTTTTACAGCTGATCATTAAACCGTCGAAGAGGAAGATGTGGCGCTCGTGTTTGGCTCCTATTTTTGTCAGCCCCCCTTCCATGATGAACTCATTACAGCACTGCCCAATATCTTTGCCTTCCCAGCCATCAATATTTTTCTGGATTTCATTCATTTTCTTGATGGCCAAGTGTTTGCTTCTGACCTGCCGGTGATAGAAGCGGCACACTGGCTCCCTTCGAAGAAGGAAAGTCACAATGAGCACAGTCCATGTCTGTCATCCCAACAGACCATAACAGCCAATTAAATTAACTGCTTAAGTATTATGTTTATCCCTAAATATGCCCTAATTAAGTTCTACATAAGCCACATGCACTGCTTTGACCAGGGAAGGAGTAACATAGGGATGCTGCTCCTAGACCACAAAGGTTTGGGGCTGCTGCTCCATTTGCAATCAACACTGGCACAAAGACACGCCTTGAAAAGGAAATCTATAGATTTTCTAACAAGAAAAGATCCTTTATCTCCTGCCCTGCCAGTCTGGGGGTGTGTGTGGGTGCTTACCCAGGCCGTCGCCTCGGGGAGTGCTTGCTGTAGATGCGCTCCATGCTGCACTGCAGGTTCAGGAGAGCTGTGATGGCTTGTTTCAAGCACTCAACACTGGCACAAAGACACGCCTTGAAAAGGAAATCTATAGATTTTCTAACAAGAAAAGATCCTTTATCTCCTGCCCTGCCAGTCTGGGGGTGTGTGTGGGTGCTTACCCAGGCCGTCGCCTCGGGGAGTGCTTGCTGTAGATGCGCTCCATGCTGCACTGCAGGTTCAGGAGAGCTGTGATGGCTTGTTTCAAGCACTCCCTATCCTCTTTCACTGCATTTCCTGCAATTGCTGGGACACAACAAACATGGACTTTCAGTCAGATTTGTCTCGTTTATAGCAGGGTAGAAAGAGTGACAGACACTCTTACACAGTGTTACCTGTGGCACTTGTTGAGGACAGTGATTTCAAGTCAATGAGAGTTATTACATTTCAAACTGCATGAAATTAACAGTATCTGTCAGATATTCAGGAATATTCAGGGAATGTCAGTGGATACTCAGCAGGAGGGAGTTTAGAAAGATCACCCTTCACCCTCTGAGAGCCAATGCTAATGGTCAGGTACTGGTTTTCCCCTTATCTTATCAACAATGTTCTGTTTCACAATGGGTTTGATTAGAGAGTTTGAAGGTTTGAAACAGCCAAGAACTAAATGCTGGTTTCTGTAGAACCCTGTGCAGTATTCCTTCCAGGAGTCCAGCTCGACACTCCAGGGCAAATTTAGAGGCCAGACAGAGCAAGATCCTCTCTTTGCTTCTTGCCACTCTAAATTCTGCATCTCCACCAAACTCATCTATTTCAAGGAAAAAATGTCACTTTTGCATGATGAAAATATAGTAAAAAAAAGTCTGAAACTCAAGATTTACTACTAACAGCAAAATGTAAAGACAGTGAGAACCAGTGTACTGCTATAAAGACTAGATCCATCTCCACCACAAGACAGAAACTTCCAGAATGAGGCAATTCCACAGGCTTTCCCATCACCTCCATCCACTTGGTAGCAACAAGTTTTGAGCAAAGCCTAAAGTTAGTTCCTCTTTTTGGCTCTTTAAGGTGACTCCTATAAACTACTGATAGAAATACCAGAGATTTTTCTTTCTAAACCCTTTCACATTCCAGGCTGTATGAACCTGCCAGGGCAGGGGTTGGATTGAGATCATAGAATCAGTCAGGTTGGAAGAGACCTCAAAGATCATCAAGTCCAACCCTACTGTGGTTACTAGACCATGGCACTAAGTGCCACATCCAGTCTCATCTTGAAAACCTCCAGGGATGGTGAGTCCACCACCTCCCCGGGCAGCCAATTCCAAAGCCTGATTATCCTTTCTGTAAAAAATCTCTTCCTAATATCCAACCTAAACCTCCCCTGGCAGAGCTTGAGTTTGTGCCTCTTGTCCTAGAGATGGACTCTAAGGTCCTTCCAACTCAAACTGTTCTGTTATCCTATGAATTTTTAAAGGAAAATTCAAGCTAATCAACTGCTGGGAAAAATCTTGCCAACATGCCATGGAATTTTGGGGAATCTTTGTGTTACCTCCACACTTTTCAGAGGGAATCTTACTTACATTCACTCAGCATGGCCTCACTCAGCCTCCTTTCCCTTTCCCCACTATATTCCCTCAGCAAGGATCCCTCAGATTCCTCTAGAAGTAATTGAGAGAACCAGATTTGACCAGATTGGTCCACTCCAGGTCATTTACATTACTAAACTTCTTATTTTTCATATGCCCAAACAACCTCTTTCTTGCATATTAAATAAATTAATGGTTCATGGCAAAAAATCTCTGGGATGTTTATGAGCTGAGGAACAATATGGGAAGGGGAAATATAAGATGTCTACCTCTGTGGAAATCCTCTTTTTCTTCACTATCAGGCCCAGAAATGCAAAGAACATTAAAATGGTGTGAAGTACAAAATCCTGAAGGTGGGAGAAGCAACTGAGTGGTGATTTCAGATGCTTTGGGTTGCTTGATGACATCCCAGCAAGTCACATGGAGGAACTAGGGATAATCTTGTGCCTGTAAGTCACATGAGAAGAAGGAAGGATACGCTGTCTATTCAGTGCAGAAAGCCTTTTTGGACTTTGAGACTTCAACCAGCCTCTGCTGACCTGCAGGATTTCCACAATGCATCTACCTGACGTCCTGCTCAGGGTTGAGATGGATCAATCATAGACTCTCCAGAGCTGGAAGGATCCACAAGGATCATCTGTCCAACTTCTGTCCTGCCCAGGACTCCCCAACAATCCACCCTGTACCTGAGAGCATTGAATGGATTATTTTGGGTTACCTGTTTGTCAGATCTAACAACTTTTCATCACCACCACTATTTCTGCTTCAAGACAGTTTCATTTCTTTCGTGTGACACCTCCAACCTCTGCTTTCCTCTTTCATTCCAAAACCACCTCCACAGGTCCATGTCTGTCCCTACCTGCACAACCCATCAGCAGAGAGGTGACACCAGGGCCTGTCCTGTGTCTCAAGGTGCTCAAAAAAACATTTCCTGGTGACCTCTGGCAACAAAAAGCTGCCAAACCACCCAAATTCAACACAGGAGTCTCCACACAAACAACATCCAACCCTTATCCTCTAGGTTAGGCAGAGAGGAGGCCCTGATGCAGACCCTCCATCAGGGACTGCAGGGTTTTGCACCAAGGAGGAAGTTCTACAGCTTGGCACAATTGTCAAGCTTTTGAGTCTCTGATTTCATTCATTTTAGGTTTGCAGTTTTGCAGGAAAGCAAATACTGAGGCCTGTGCTTCAGTAAATCATTATTTGATCTACCTCCCAATCCAGAAGGTGTTTTTGGTAACTTTTAGGAGTAGAAGTCTCAATCTTACTGAAACCATATGAGTATTCTGTTGTATTTTTCCTTCCAATTTGGTCTTTTTCACCCAGAGTTCCTAGAGACAGACACAATGGTAACAGAGCAGCAATGGCAACAATTTCGAATGCATTATACATTAATATTATTGAATAAACACTTTCTCTAACCTTAAAAACACTGTCTTTTAAAAATCCCTGCTGTAAATTCAGCATCTTTCCAAAGCACAAAGTAATATTCAGATTTTAAACCTGTAACTAGAGGGAGCACAAAAAACCCTCTGAATTTATCATTATTCATTACAGAGTGATCGTAAAGATTTCTGCTCTGCTCGAAGTTTACAAGGTTGGAAAGATCTGAGAAGGCCAAAAGTCAGATTCTACTCAGAAAATCTTATACATTGTGGATAAAGGTCAAATTGAATCCTTTTCACTGCTAAAATAATTACTTTTCAAGCAGCACCTTGCTGTATTAGCCTTCAAAACAAACAAAAGACATGACAAAGTGATCTTGCACTATCTACCAGGGTTTATTCATCCAAGATACGAGGAAAACTCTGCTCAGTAAGGCACCTCTGGTCATGTTTCCCTCCAAAGAGGACAAACACTACACATTTGACACTTGTAAAACCAGTTAAGAGGTTCGCATGTGATTTCACCCTTTGATTCCACCCTGATGCCCTCCACTTCCCAGCT
>NW_008650069.1:0-14575 GCF_000695815.1 Acanthisitta chloris | reverse complement strand
GCAGGTCACTGCTCCAATTAAGGCTTTTCAGTGTGAAAGAGGAACAGCTTGAGAAGTTTGAGAGAACTGCCACACACGGCCGACCCTTCCAGGAAGGGAAGTTGTGCTGTTTGGAAAGGGAGATGTTACGGGTGCTGCCAACAGTGCTCACTGCACAGCAAGGCTGGCAGAACTGTGCCAGGGAAGCTTAGGATCGTGCAATTGTTGAGGTTGGAAAACCCCTCTAAGATCATTGAGTCCAATCATTCCCCCAGCACTGCCAAGGCCACCACTAACCATGTCCCCAAGTGCCACATCCACATGGGTTTTCAATCCCTCTAGGGATGGTGACTCCACCACTGCCCTGGGCAGCTGTGCCAGGGCTGGACAACCTTTTCCAGGGAGAATTTTTCCCTAATATCCAGCCTAAACCTCCCCTGGTGTAACTTGAGGCTGTTTCCTCTTGTCCTGTCCCTTGTTCCCTGGGAGCAGAGCCTGAACCCACCTGGCTCCAACCTCCTTTCAAGCAGCTGTATAGAGTTAAGGTTGTTGTGGGCTTTTTAAAGCGTTGTGAACTGTTTTCCAAACTGACTATCAAAATAAATGCTTAAAGATTTAAAATGTACTGAGACCATGTGTGTTCAGTGTACTGGAAGGTGTTGCTGCCCATGGCAGGGGGTTGCAATGAGATGATACTTAAGGTTCCTTCCAACCCAAACCAGTTTGGGATTTAAACCTTCCTGCAAAATATCAGTGATCTGTGACTGGAGATGTGTGGTCCATGGGTCAATATAAATCATCCTTATTTTTACTTATCTAAATCAGGATATGCAAAAAATCACAGTAGCAAT
This sequence comes from Acanthisitta chloris, assembly GCF_000695815.1. Classification (NCBI taxonomy): domain Eukaryota; kingdom Metazoa; phylum Chordata; class Aves; order Passeriformes; family Acanthisittidae; genus Acanthisitta; species Acanthisitta chloris. The sequence continues at coordinate 13,745 of NW_008650069.1, read as the reverse complement.
CATGAAAACAAGACTTGAACAAGAAAAAACAACATGTACCAAATATTAACTACAGACCTGGTATAGGCACAGTTACTACTTTTTTGGCTTGAGATTCTTTTGAGCAGTATTTATATTGTATTATACATAAGTTCTATGTTGCAAAGTTTCCTTCCTCCCCTTCATACAAGTAAATCCTTTGAAATCCCCAGAAAATCCCTATAACACACCTGTACAATGTTGCCAGTTTCAGTTTTCACACTGAGACCTTAAAAGTGTAATTTCTGTTGCTATTTCCAAATGTCAGCCATGGCCACAGGGAATGTTTCCTCTTTAAGTCCCTCCCAGTTAGTCAATAATTCACTTACCTTTAAATCATTACAAACTTTCCCAACACAATGGGGCAAACAGAGACTTTTTTACATGATCCTCAGCTGCTTCCATGTAGGGCCCAGGACAAATGGCTGAGCACTAAGAATGGATTATTCTGACTTCAGTGAATGGAAGTGTCTCCCCAAACCCCCAAACAGATCAGCTGAGCTACAACTGAAGTGTGACTTGAGACTGAGAATCTGAGCTGAATTCTGCTTAGCTGTGAAAGGACAAAAAATTGAGAACTCAAGCAAAGAAGAACTTAGAATCACAGAATCAACCAGGTTGGAAAAGAACTCCAAGATCATCAAGTCCAACCCTACCGTGGTCACTAGACCATGGCACTAAGTGCTACTTCCAGTCTCATCTCGAAAACCTCCAGGGATGGTGAATCCACCACCTCCCTGGGCAGCACATTCCAATGCCTGATCACTCTCTCCATAAAAAAATCTCTTCCTAATATCCAACCTAAACCTCCCCTGGTAGAGCTTGAGTCTGTGCCCTCTTGTCCTACTGCTGGTTGCCTGGGAGAAGAGACCAACCCTCACCTGACTGTAACCTCCTTTCAGGCAGTTGTAGAGGGTGATAAGGTCTCCCCTGAGCCTCCTCTTCTCCAGGCTAAACAGCCCCAGCTACCTCAGCCTCTCCTCAAGAATTAGGTTTCCATATTAAATTTGTAACTCAACTCAGTTCATTAAAGGTTTGTTTAATAACATACAGTTTAATGCTCATATCAGAGTAATAAATGCTTTTATGCTTTTGGGGTTTGTTACCATGTTTTTACTTTTCAGACATGTACTAAGTGCCAAATTGATGTTTTCATATCTTTCAATATCCAGAAGGAGTAACATCCTAACACCTATTTAAAGGCTCAGAGTCTCCACATTAACACGTTTTTAGTGAGAAATGAGAGTGTGGCTTTACCTGCAGTAAGTCAAAGTAGTGCAAGCAGTGATAGACTGGGATCAGCATGAGGCGGGGGAGGACATACTGCACAGCTTCTTTAAACCCTTCAGCAGTGGACTGAAAAGGAAAGATAAACAGGGTTATTTACACTGCAATACTCGAGCAGGGACTGCACAAGCTGGCACTGGCTGAAGACCAGCCAGACTCCCACACAATCCAGTGAACTTGTCACCAACTTCCCCCCAATGCCCTCTCCTCCCAAGTGTGTACTCTGTGCTTCCCTTTACATCCATAGCAATGTGGAGATGTCATCAAGTTCTGAAGAAATTATTGTATCTCCCTCAGAAACCGAGAATCACAAGTTTATGACTTAGAAAATGCGAAATATTTTCTCATTCCCAGCAGTTACTGAACACAAAGATTCAGGCAATGATGAGGAGAGCTTTGCCAAAGGACAGGGATCTTCCATACCCCCCTGCCATCTTCCATACCAGGACACCTGTTGATTAGAAACTGAATGACCTGATCTCCTTGTTGGAAACTTTGAAGTAGTGTGAAGGAACATCCATAGGAGAGCTTAAACCTTTCTAAGGTGATCACAGAATCCGAGACTGGTTTGGGTTGAAAGGACCTTAAAGCTCATCCAGTCCCACTGCCTGCCATGGGCAGGGACACCTTCCACCAGCCCAGGTTGCTCCAAGCCCCATCCAACCTGGCCTGGAACACTCCCAGGGATGGAGCAGTCAAAGCTTCTCTGGGCAACCTGTGCCAGTGCCTCAGCAGCCTCACAGCCAAGAACTCCTCCCTAATATCTGGTGATATTAGGACAAGAGATTAGCGATGGCAGTCAGAAAGGAGGACAGATTCACTGACTAAATAAGGCTCTGAGCTTTAAATTTAGGGAGGGAGGTAAAGAGCCTCACTCACTTCAAGTAGTATTTAGGAGTGAGATGATCCAGCTCAAGGGCTCAGAGCTGAAGAGGAAAAAATCACCGGAAGGAACAGCTCAGTGGAATCTCATCTTGCAGAGATGCCCCAGTGAACCCTACAAACTAAGCACCACTAACCTGGGTTTAACTGGGAGCAGAACTGACCCACCACTTGCTTAGCCGTTTCTTTAAGTGCATTTCTGCACACAAGCTCAGTCTGAGCAGCACCTTTAGATCTGCCATGTTGGTGGAAGGAAGTAATAAAGCTATAAAAAACTCTCAGATGTTCTTGCTGAGTAGCAACGACCAAGAAATTATTGAAGAACTGTTCAAGAAACCCCCCCAGTCTCAGCCTCAGCACTGAAGGAAGCTTGGGATACTTGTGGAAGGAAACGAAAATATGGTGTCTGGGTGCCTGTGTTTGGCTTTAAAAGGCTAAACACAAGCAGAAGTAGCAGTATGAGAATTCACCCTCTGTTCTCATGCAACAGTCTGGTGTGAGGCTAAAAACACCTGCCAAAGACTCATGGATGGGTCAGAGCTGTGCCCAGTTTTCACAGCAAGAGGCAGAGTCCAACTTTCTTACACTGGAAAAAGTGCAGAACCTCAACGATATCTTCCTCAGTAGGAAGTAAAGAATCACTGACAAAACCCAAACCTTTGAAACTTGAGTATTAAAGCCATTCAATATTTCTCACTTGCACTCACCTGGAAGTGGAGAGCAACTGCAGGTTTTGCCATTAAGTTGTTAAAATGCTCATGAAACTGTGGAGAGAGAATATCCTGGGACAAGGTTTCATATGGATCAAAGGCTTGTTCCTAAATACAAACAGAATGACATACATAAGTGAAGGATGCAAGAAATTTCTGTCCCAGCTGGTACAATCACTTCCCTTAAGAAGCTGATACACAAGAGGAACTTTTCAAGAAAACACTGATTTTGAAAGACAAATATTGAGTAAACCACAACCCTTTTTCACTTCCAACTTTTAACTACACATGATTTTCCTGGCATTCTTTAATCTCACCATCTACATGGCGAACACATACTTTGTCTTGCTGAAGCAGTGGGAAGCAAGACAAGTTCTTGCTTTCACCCCACTTCCCATGGAATGGCAATTTACCTCCTCTCTACCCATAAAGGACACCGTGGGAAGAAGTGAACTTGGGAGACTGTCACAGGGAAAATATCTCAGTGGGACAAAGCAACCAGTCTCAGGGGAAAGTCCTCTTATGCCATCAAGGGCTTCAGGTGCAAAAGTTATGGCTTTGGCAGGAATACCTGTGATTCCACAGTACCAGCTGCAACAGGATGGGATGCAAACCTGACAGCAGGAACAGTTTGGGCTGCTCACAGATCAGCACTCCTCAATCTCCCCATCCTCATGGCTAACACAAGTTCAACTGCACTGGGAAGCAAGAGAAGTTCTTGCTTTCACCCTATTTGCCATGGCATGGCAATCTACCTCCTCTCTGCCCATAAAGATCACCGTGGGAAGAAGTGAGGTAGAGGTGAACGTGGGAGACTGTCACAGGATACGTATCTTGGACTGGGACAAGCAAGTCTCAGGGGGAAGGTCTCTAATACCATCAAGGATTTCAGGTGCAAAAGTTACGCCTCTGGTTGGAGTATCTGTCTGGTATTCCACAGTATCAGCTAGAGCAGGATGGGATGCAAACCTGACTGCACATGAACCTCTGCAGGAACAGCTCAGCGCTGCTCAGATCAGCTGTGCCAAAGCCTGTCAGGCTGATCCCAGTCTCTGCAGATTCACTGGGCTGAATCACTCCTGAGTCGCTGGGTTAGCCGGAATAAGGCCTGGAGTAAGCACATTCCTCTTTGCACCTCGGTGCTTGCCAGGATACAGCCTGCTGAATTTGGGAACACCAACCACCACAAAAGGCTCATTTGAACATTGAGGTGAAGTCTCCAGTGTTCCCTTTGCAGAGGGCCAGAGGATTTCCTACCTTACTCATGGGGAGCTGCAATGAAACTCTGTGGGGAGGAGAGGCACAGAACTCTCTTTCCACATGCAAATTGTGATCAACACTCAACTGTCATCAAGTTTAATCATCACTGCCCACTGGCATTAGATTGGATCTGGGATGGAGGATGGATGGGGGGGAAAGGTTTGGTGCTTCAGCAGCTGGAGAGAATTATTAGACACACTCTGACTGACCAAATTAGTTTTCTTCAGCAGAATCTCAACCTAGCTTAAAGCCTGGTGGGTTTGTTTATTCCACACCTGCAAACACACAATGCAGGGGTCTTATATTTCCAACATCCAGACTAAAGACAGAGGACAGTAACATCAAGACACAGGACACAGCAGAGAGCAGAGCTGGAGCTACTGCTCACAGTGTAATTAATCCCCCTGTGAACCTCCCAGGGGAGCCAGGCCAACACACACTTAAGCTGTGCTGTCTTTTAAAACTTCTAATGCATTTTAGAAGTGGTTTCAGTTTCTTCCACTTAGTATTTGATCAGTATTTTGAGGTTTCGGTTTGTTTTTAAAACATCAGATGGAAACAAGCTGCATTAGGGATCTTCATCTTAAAAATAAAGAAGGGTTTTACACTTGTAATGTTGCAAAAGTTACTGAAATATGGAATTAATAGCCTTAAGCTGAGGGAGAGTAGATGTTCTTTCCTATGAGGGTGGTGAGGCACTGGCACAGGTTGCCCAGAAAAGCTGTGGCTGCCCCATCCCTGGCAGCGTTCAAAGCCAGGTTGGATGGGGCTTGGAAGAACCTGGTGTAGTGGAAAGTGCCTCTATCTGTGGCAGTGGAATGGAATGAGATGAGCTTTAAGGTCCTTCCAACCCAAACCACTCCAGGATTCTATGGACACATTAACCTGATGCCCATATAAGTTACCTTACTGCAGCACATAATTCTGGTTAGGTGTTTGCACATTTCAGCCCCTTCTGTTGTGTGTACTTGTTTCCACCTCCTTTTTTTTGTGGATACTTAAAACTTGGCTTATGGAAACATAAACAGCAGCCAAACAAATTTACAATGTAATTGTAAATTTACTGACAATGTATCTATCAGTTGCCATCTGCAGATCACTCCAAAGCAGGCACAGACACCCTCTGCCCTCGTCCTGAGCATCTCCAGCCTTCATCCATCTCCCACTTACAGGTGTCAGGCATCAGGTTTCTGAATCTCCTTCACACAAGGAAAATAGGTTTTGTTTTCCCCATACTTCCAAATATGTTTTACTTCCCCCACACTTCCTTATCTCAAAACCACAACAATATTCATGTTTTGAAACCTTCCAGAGACCTGATGCAGAAAAACAGACAGAGCAGGAAGATTCCAGTTTGCAAGGGCTGTTTGGTTTTAATTATCCTTCCAATAAGTTGAAGGACCTTTATAATGGAAACACTAAGAGAACAACCCTGGCAGTGCGATAAGCAGAGCAAATAAACACTTCACTTTCATATCTCTCCTTAATGATCCCTTTTGCAAACACTCACAGAGAGATGATCTCACCCTGTGAGATGATCAAATCAACAGCTCAGTTATTATGTAGGTCTTTCTCCATTATTTACTGAATTAATAAATTCAAACTTATTGCCTGCATAAAAAGGTTGGAAAAATAATCTGCTCTTCATTTCCTATTTAAGTTTTTCAGTGAAGGAAAAATCAGGTGAGATTTTTACTCATTGAAAAGGATCTGTTTCCCTTAAAGCACCAGATGACTAAGAGCAGCTTTTGCAATAAAATGAGATTTTGTTTCCCCCCCAAAAATGTTCAAATTTTAAGTCTTTTTGTTCATTTCTAATGTAATAGCTACTTTAATTCACTGACCAAACACTCCTCCTTATCATTATAAACCAATTATGCTTCAATAACTTAAGATCTATGACTTGGTCAACTGGACTTTCCTACTGATATGCCACAGGAGTGGTTTATTGAAGGAATGCCAAGAAAACTTTCAGGAATATTGCTAAGTGGGTGACACCTGAGCTCAAGGATGAATGTTCCTCGTGGCCACAAAAATGCAATCATTTCCCAGGGGGTATCAGTGTGTTTATTTTACAAATTGAACTTATATAAAAGTGAAATGGAAGTTTTATTGACACTTTTTTAATAAACATCATGATTTTAAGATAAAACCCATAAACTTGACATTCATGTGGTTCACCTGGTATGTTCTTTCTCTATCAGGCCAGAACAACTCATTGGCTTCTTCTGTAATACTCTGTGGTTTACATGACTGTCCTCACATTTTGGGTCAAAAAAATGGGGATTAATACACCTCTCAAGGAAAAGTAGATCCCATTAAACATGTCCAATGACAGCAAAACCTCCACTCTCACTTTGGTCATTCATTCCAAGAGTTTGCCCCTCAGGCAGTTAACAATGTGTGTTGTGTTCTAAGATGAATTGTCCTCTTGTCTTTCAGGTCCTGCTTTTTCCCTGTGCACCTCTGCTGAATTCCAGAGGTATTCTGCACCTATATTTAGGTCATGAGGTTACCTACACACTTATATTCTGACTAAACTGAGCTCTCACTGTAAAGCACTTTCTCAAAAGCTTTAGCTCTGTGACTCCTTCCTGTAGGCCTTGAAGTATTTCAATTCCCATTACACCACAAAAACTTGACAAAATAATTGCTAATCATGTTCCAGTACAAGCCACACAGTACAAGCAGTTTTCCTTCATTCTTACTCTTTAACACCTATTTTATAGGCCAATGGGTATCAACAGCATTTCTGCTACAACAGTGGTTTGACACTTCATTCCTTCCCAGTCCCTGCATCACCATTCAAGAGATAAAACAAAGCACATTTTGAGTGTTTTAATTACAACAAACCAAGAAACAACCCCAAACCAACACTGCACCTCTGCAAGATCCTCAAAGCAGCTGCCAGCCAGAGGATGAGGACTGCTTTCATCTGTCATTTCCACAGTGTCCTCAATCAATCCCAAAAGCTTCACTGTCAGCTCGTGAATATCTGAAATGTTGCTGAATATCACATCAATATCCTGCAAAAAGAAAACATTTCTTAGTGTGGCCAGAATAATTTATTTGGTTTATGTAAATATCAGAGTGGTTTTTTGTCCGAAGCAAGAGGCAAGTGGAGAGGAGCCAACAAAAAGCAAGGAAGAAAGCTAAATTCCATGGTCTTCCCAGCCCTGTGGGCTTGCCTAGGAACATCCAGCCTTGCCCAATTCTCACACCATTCTTCCCAGGCCAGAGCAGCTGTGGTCCTGGGACAGGCTGTTGGGTCTTTGGACAGAAACCTCTGGCTTTTCCAGCTGTTATTGCCCCTTCTGTTCATTCTTGTCCCTCAGAACACAACAGGATTTTACAGCAGTTCCAAGCTCAGATGTTCTACTACACAGGTAAAGCAGCTGCTGAGCTCCTTCAGCAGACACCACCTGGGTAGGGAGGAGGAATCAGCAGCTCCTTTCCCAAATTGTACTTGTAGATGTTTCAAATCCACACACCACCAAGGCAGCCCCTTCCAATGTCCTGCATTCCTCTCCTGGCCCCTCTGAACACACTGCTCAGAAGCCTCCTCTGCCCTAACTCAACACTGCATAGCTTGCCTGACCTCCTGCCACCACCCAGGCCATGACAACCTCTTTGTGGGAACATGTAGTCCTGAATTTTCTCATACCTGTTCCCATATAACACAAGAATATTCCAAAATATTGCTCCCTTCTCCTCCCAGCACCTTCATTTGAATTCTGTCCCCACATTTGCACAACTCTCTGATGCACTATCAGCTCCTGAGGAGCCTCCACACCCAGCTGGAATGGGAATGTCTCCTCCTGCCTCTTTTTAACCTGCTGGTGTCACTTAAAATTCCCAGCTCAGGTTCTGCTGGCCTGTTCCCCTTCTTCTCCTGCAGGAAGGATCCACTAATCTCTCCTTATTCCTCGTTTCCTTACCAGAGCTGTGTGCTTCCTTTTGAGCACTCTGAAAACAGAATTTGCCACATGTACAATTTCAATCAAACATTCCAATCACTTATCAAACAGAGATTCCCTTCACAGTTAGAGAATCCACAGCCAAGGGCTGTTTTACTTGGAATTTCTACAGGTAAGTGTGCCCTGGGGTAGACTTCAAATGTCAATACAGCAATTTCTCTGCATTTACTGTAGTAGGCAACTTATATTTGTGTTATGCAAAAGTGAAACAATTCCCTGCCAAAATATTCCAGCTGCTGCCTGCATTTGACAGGGAATTGTGTCCATTAAGCTTCACTCCAAGAGCAGCACTGTGCATACTGTTAATGGCAATTCCTCCCTTGGATTTCACACACAGACAACACTCATTACTCACTGACAGACAAGAAATCACATCGAATTTTACCTCCAACACACTGAATACAGAACTGATAATTTATGGCTGCTAATGAGCAATTAGCAACACACATCAGTAACTATTCAAGGACTCACTGTAGGTGTGAACAGTTTGCTGTTGGACAGAAAAGCTTCCCGAAATACTTTGATGATGAGGTTCAGCTCCCTCAGATATTGCCTTTCCTCTGCAATTTCATTCCTCACTAGGTCGTAGTAGTTGAGTTCCCCAGAAGAAGAAGGCTCGTCCTCACAGAGAGAAACCAATCCAATCTCATCCTGATCAAACATATCCATCAAAACCTAGCAAAGAGATTAAAAACAAATTACACCAAGCCTGATTTTCACACTTGGCTCAAGTTCAGCCATTTCAATGTGTTTGGAGAAACCCTTGGAGCTTTTAATACAATAGTTTCTGTGATCACTTTCACAAGGGAGTAATATTTAAACTTTGGCAGCAGGAGGCTGGATCAGTTGCCAAAGCCATTTTCCCCTTTGGAAGTTAGTACAACCTAGAAAACAAGTCACAATTCATGCAGGATCAACTTTGAAAACAAGGCATCTTACATAAGCTTTGGACAAAACCCTCCTGGTCAAGATAAAATGAAACCAAAATGTTTCTCCTTTTAATGGGGATGAAAAATAAAGGTCCTTTCTGTATTATGAAGAGCTGTCAAGACAAAGTGACATCAGGAAGGCTGTAACAGCAGAGAAATAACTATTTTCTGTTCTTCCTCAGCATAATTTTCTGTCCTTACACTGTTTGTAAGTACTATCGCTGTTTCCAAACTTACACAAGCTTAACTTAAACCTAAGTCTTTGCTCTGACAGGTCTGGGATGAACAAGGAGAAAAGCTGCAGCATTTGAGCAAGACCAATCTCTCCCTTCTTACCCTACTTCAGCAATACCTTCCAAATCAAATAGAAGTTTAAAAACCACTTCTAAATACTGGTTTAATCCCAATTCCTTACCTTATCTGCACACATGGATACTTTAATGTCCTGCTGGGAGATCTCAAAGTGTCGGATGTTGAAAACATAGTTCCCAGCCAGCTTTAAAATGTCAGCTGAGATGTATTCCAAGACAGCCACGATATACAGAGAGACATGGTAATCCACCTTATAGCCCAGGACCTCCTGCCAAGTGCAAACCAGAGAAAAAATGCTGCTTATTCCAGAAATTTAGAAAGACAGTTAACACACTGAGTTTTCTACTGAAATTGATCTTGTCTGTAACAGCCAGGGCTAGGGACATCGAATGGAACTGGAACATCTGACTCAAAGGAAAATCTTGTAAATACTTGTGTTGCTTTGTCATACATTAACAGATGAAAAGATACAGAACTTTCAATAATCCTTCCTCTAAAAATGACAGCCCTAAAAACAGGGCTCCTTCAGGGAAGGGATTTGATTGGAACCAATCCTGTACCTAAATTTTCATCTCTATCGGTCTTATTGGTCCCAGTCTGGACAGAGAGAACAGAGCAGGCTTCCTTGTCATAGAATTCCAGAATGGTTTCGATTGAAAGGGACCTTAAAGACACTCTCATTCCAAAGCCCTTCCAATAGCCCAGGTTGCTCCAAGGCCCATCCAGCCTGGCCTGGAACACTCCCAGGGAAGGAGGAGCCACAGTTGCTCTGGGCAACCTGTGCCAGTGCCTCACCACCCTCACAGCCAAGAATTCCTTCCCAATATCCCATCTATCCCTGCCCCCTGGCAGTGTGAGCCATTCCCCCTTGTCCTGTCCCTCCAGGCCCTTGCAAATAGTTTCTCTCCATCTTTCTTGTAGGCCCTTCAGGTACTGGGAGGTCACAATTAGGTCACTCCAAAGCTTCTCTTGTCCAGGGTGAACAATCCCAGCTCTCTCAGCCTTTCCTCACAGCAGGAGTGCTCCATCCCTATGATCATCTTGGTGGGTACGTAAAATAAAACTAAACTTTAACAATGAAATCCTAGACAGAAAAAACCAACCCATGATGAACACTGCATATCTATCCTTGTGACACCTGCTCCATGTTCTGCAGAGCTTGCACCACAGGGACTCTTCCCTGTGACAGGACCATCAGGATTAAGGACAGGGAAGCATGTCCGTTCGAATAAGGTAGTCTTGTTCTTACCATGTATTGGTGCATCCTCTAAAAATCAGATTCTGTGACTATCTTACACACATCTAAACCAGATTTGGTCAAAGAACACCAGTGGTGTCTATAAGATCTTATTTAAAGCTGTTTTCTTGCCTCCTGTCCCATCTCACTACCCATCACAACCTGAGGCACTGTGAGAACATACTGACTAGGCCTAAGAAAGTGCTTTAATTTCTGCTTGTGCTTCAGTGAAGTTCTCTCAACAGCTGGAAACACCTTTGCAGATCTCTTGATTTTTAAACCCAAGGCACCACTGACATTCAGCAGTAACTGCAAGGACACTGACACATCTTAGTTGACAGTACACAAGGAACAGGATCTACTTGTTCCCTCTTCTTCTATTTTGGCTTCTGCAGCATTTTGAAACAAATACAGGCATCAAAGCAGCTGCTGAAGTAGGGAAGGCATTTAAAGTTTTACCTGTCTTTAAAACTAACTGGTTTTTATAGTCATATTTCAAAGCAGAGTTACAGATTAACACACTGGTATCTTGAATATGATGAGTTTAGGGATCTACTTTTAGTACACCCTACAATAAATTCATCCTGTTTTATGGTGACTCTTTACTCCCTCAGCCAACACAGAAACTTCCCTAATTTCACTCAAATTAAAGGAATATGCCAAAGGTGATGCTGGAGGCAATAATACAGCTGGGGGTCTGAAGTACCTTCAATAAAGGATGGATTTTGTCCACAGGGAGCAGGAGAGGGTTTCTTCTTTTCTTTTTCTCTATGGCACACTGTGCATCAGCGATCGCCCACTTGTCTATTGGATGAGGAAATGTCTTTTGAACCCGCTCCTGTCCAAACACAGAGTGCACTGAGATCAACCACAGTCATCACAGAAAGGTTTAATACAACACAGAGCAGCAAATTACTTCCCCTGTTGTATAGACAATTATCCTCCCCCTCAGTGTTTGCAACACATTCTCCTAACTGTTCTCTCCATCTTACCCAACTCAACTTCTCTCTTTTCAACAACCCCAAACAAGAACTCTTTCAAAGCTCCTCAAATGCCTCCTGTTCCATGTACTTTGTAAGAGCAGCAAGGAAGCTCAGGTTTCTGTCTCTAATTCTAGTGGGAGGTGTCCCTGCCCATGGCAGAGGGTTGGAACAGGTGATCTTTAAGGTCCTTCCAACCCAAACCATTCTGGGATTCTATGCGATCAGGAGCTAAACAGTTTACAGTCTAAATGAAAAAGACAAGCTGGTATTGTTCCTGTTTCAGAAAAGATTGCAATTTGCACTACATCAGACAAAATTATGGCTGGAATGAAAAACTGAAGGATGAATCACAGATTCACAGAATTTACGGGTTGGAATGGACCTTTAGACATCATCCAGCCCGAAACCCCTGCCCTGGGCAGGGACACCTCCCACCAGAGCAGGTTGCTCAAGGCTTTAGCCAACCTGGCTGTGAACACTGCCAGGGTTGGGGCAGCCACAGCCTCCCTGGGCAACCTGTGCCACCGTCTCACCACTCTCACAGGGAAAAACTTTTTTCTCACATCCAATGTAGACTTTCCCTCCGTCAGTTTGAACCCAAATGAGCTGAGAAAAAATGGTGAAATTTATGTCTCCCTTGATTAAAGGATTTTTGCACCTATTCTGAAGTCCAACAACCTGAGGCCTACACAGGCAGGTTTGCCTAGAGGCAGCTTTCACTTGTTTGCATGTGGCCATTTAATGCTCAGCTCTCTGTGCCAGGCTAACACACAGTGACCTTTCCCCTTGGACAGCAGCTGACAGCTCTGGGTTGCTCCACTAAATAAACTTTCATTGACATCCTACCAGGAGATCATCCAAGAAATGGAGGTTATGTGGCACTCAGCTATACTTCAACTTTGGACCTGAATCCCAGACTGGTTTGGGTTGGAAGGACCTTAAAGTTCATCCAATTCCACCCCCTGCCATGGGCAGGGACACCTTCCACCAGCCCAGGTTGCTCCAAGCCCCATCCAACCTGGCCTGGAACCCTCCCAGGGATGGAGCAGCCACAGCTGCTCTGGACAACCTGTGACACTGCCTCAGCACCCTCACAGGGAACAATGTCCTCCCAATATCCCATTTAGACTTCAGGAGTAACACACATCTCCTGCTCTCTGACCTCACTGCTTCCCAGTGTTTTCCTGGGAACAATCTGAAGGGCTTTTTCTATTTATAAACCACTTATAATTTGAGATTTTTAGACCTTGATCTTGCAGACACTTAAGCATAACAGCATGCACAAACAGTTCCATTAACTCCAGGCAGTTATGTAAATATCTGCATGATAAACCTAAGCAATCACAGCTCATGTTTGCTCTTAACAGCTAACAACAGCTGAGGAGCAGAGTCAAAGGCCTTTATCCATGGATCTTGGATCCTGCTGGAGGCAAAACCTACCCAACAACCTCTGACACAACTGAATCCTACTCTCCCTGCTCTGGAAGAGTCTGGATGTACTGGCCCACAGAGCATATGGTATTTAGACCTAACTCTGTGTTTTTTAATTAAGTAACTTATACTGCCAAGATCAGCAACGGTTTTTTAATCATAGCTTTAAACTCCCAGGTTTATGGAAAATATCACACACAGGATTTGGCTTTGGTGTGGTAATCACAGCTCAGAGCTGCCAGTTACTCCAGGGCTGCCTGTACCCTGTGCTGGAGGGTTTGATCAGCTGGAACCGGAGACAGAACATGGAATTTCTCAGCTCCACACCTAAAGTCCAAATCCAGATTCAATTCACAGTCCCTAGAAAGGAACTATTCAGTTCTGCTTTTATTTAGTGCTACTATAACCTTTATGCATCAGTATTTCAAAATCCACCAATCACAAACCAAAACTCACAATTAGTGCATTAATATCAAATTAAGGGCATATAATAAGAACATGCCTAATAGCTGCCTTGAGGCAATTATTTTATAACTATTTATTTTTAGACATAAAATTGACTTGCATTATATATATGTTATTATTCTAATGCATTCTTGACATATTAGTAATAGATATTAGATATTATTAATATATTAATTCTATATTGCTATATACAGTTACTAGAACATGTATTTCTATATTTCAATACTCCTATATTATAAAATTAAATTTAAAAT
>NW_008650068.1:0-764 GCF_000695815.1 Acanthisitta chloris | reverse complement strand
ATGCAGAATACCATCCATCTGGATGGCTAGTGCTGTGCAAATTACTTTCTATACTCTGACAGTGCCTGGAAACCTTGGTCAGAGGGTAGAGTCTTCATATGCTACATTCTATAAGACAATGAGGAGGCACGCTGCCCTGGTCTCAAAGAGCTTACCATCTGATAACGCCAGTGGACTCAACAGAGGGGTCAAAGAAGACTTCAGTGGTGGTAATCATATGAGAATTAAGAAATGAACCCAGCTAGTCCCTACTGAGAGTGTTGTACAAATGTAAACCACTGTTACTAAAATGAAAAAGCTCTTTAACTAGGAAGACAGATACCAAAAGGAAAACTTCAATGGCACAAAAATGCACCTAAAATTCTGCTGTACTTCTACTCTGCTCCTCCCTCTCATCACATTTCCTGCTGGGAAGAGTAGTAACATGCTATAATGTGATTTGCTTTCACCAGATTTTGTTTATTTGGTGGGTGGTTTTAGTGTAGATAAAAGAGCCAGTGGTGGAATCGAATTTTAAAACAGTTCTTTGTGTGCTTTTATCAGCATACTTTAAAGAACATAATGAGACTTCAGCAATAATACCCTCTAAATTATAGCTACAAGCCCCCTCAGATGGATAAGAAAGCAAATTTATCTTTCCAGTTCTGGAAGTACACTAAGTGATGGGAAATAAATTAATTTACAGGACGCTTAAAAATAGCTATCAGACGCACTTCTGCTTACTTTTATTCAGTTGACTCTGGATGAGTTTGGGAGAAATTTAC
>NW_008650067.1:278-5448 GCF_000695815.1 Acanthisitta chloris | reverse complement strand
CCACCACTTCCCTGAACTTTAGAAACGACAGCGACCCCTGCTGGCAGGGAGGAAAAACAAGACCATGTAGAAGAGCTTTTAGAGGGAGTGTTAGAGAAACTTAATGATTTAAACTGCAAAAGCAATGCCCGGTAGAGAAAGATAACCAGACACTTAATTTACCATCCTATAATGAAACGACTAACCCATTTAATCCATTTTATATGCCGGCGCCGAATGAGCTATCACCATTTCCTGTTCCTGCTCCTGAGCGAACACCTATGGCACCTGTGACACCTTCCCAGCATCTCCTCAACTCAGCAACGAATGTGTCAGATGAATCATCTCAAAGATGGAAAGGAATCAAAGACGCCATTATAGAAGGAGCCTTTGTACCCCAAGCATTTCCTGTGTCTATTAACCCTGGGGGGCAAAGGTCCTGGGAAGCTCTTAATTGGGAAATATTAGAATGTGCACGATCTGCTATTTCGCAGTATGGTTTGCATTCACAACTTACACAGCAAATTAGTAGATATATATTTACTGCTGACTTATTGATACCGGTTGACAGCTTGCAAATAGCAAATGTAGTACTTTCTCCATCGCAACAACTTATTTTTCAAAGAGCTTGGCAAAGACTATGTGAAATAGAGCAGGCCAGGCCGCGTCAGCAGAATGACCCTTTATATGGAATTCAAGCGCAAATGTTAATGGGAACAGGGCCATTTGCTAACAGTCATCTGCAAACAGGGTTTGCAGTCGAAGTATTACAGCTATCCCAACAATTAGCACTGCAAGCTATTCTTTCTGTATATGAACCAGAAAAGCCTTATGGATTCACTCATATTAAAAAAGGGCCAAATGAAGGGTATGCACAGTTTGTAGACAAACTGTACTCAGTCATTGATAGCTACCCAGATTTGGATGAGACAATGAAACAGCAAATATTCAAAATGTTAGCCTTTGATAATGCTAATGAAAAAACTAAACAAGTGTTAGGTACACTGCCAAAAGGAGCAGAAGTTGCAGACATGCTTGATTAGCAGAAAGGACCGTACAGATGAATAAAGCGGCATATGTGGCTGCTGTGGTAAAAGGGGCTGTTACTTCTTTGTTACGGCAGCAAGGGGGAGGTTATAAAAAAGTGACAAAGAGATAAAATGTTATAATTGTGGGAAGTTAGGACATTATCGGTCCCAATGTAAGGCTTTCAGACGACCTAGGTGGTGTGCTAGCTGTTGGTCAGGAAAGCATGACACAGAAGAATGTAGGAGGAAGGGAAACAGGAGCATGAGCGCGAAACCCCCTCGGGTAATGAAACAAATTGTGGGGGCTTGGCCAGAATCCCAACAGGAGGATGCCTCGATGCTATCCCCTCCGCCACAGCTAGAAGTGCAGGAGTGGATGTGGAAACCGCAGTAAACACTACCTTACAGAATACAGAAGTGCAATTAATAGAAAGCAATGTTCAAGGACCATTAGGGCATGATCTCAGTGCCTTATTATTAGGATGATCTTCAACATCCAAACAGGGTATATTTGTATTGCCAGGGGTAATTGATGCTGATTATGTGGGAAAAATCAAAATAATGGTTTATACTTTAACACCGCCTGTTTTTATTCCAAAAGGTAGCAAAATAGCACAATTGGTACCATTTACAACTTGTATTCCACACCAAGGAAAAACAGAATGGGGAACCGGAGGATTCGGCTCAACAGGATCACCACAAGTATATTTATCTTTAGACATAGCAAGAGTTAAACCTGAATTAACTATAATTATGATCTCTGAAAACAGCCAGAAAAAACATGTTAGAATGTTAATTGATACAGGAGCTGATGTTACAATTATATCGGAATCACAATGGTCAAAAATGTGGCCCACAGTTTTGGCTTCATCTGGAATTTTTGGATTTGGAGGAACACAGTCAACTCGTGTTAGTAAAAACTTGATTGCATTTCAATTTCCTGATGGAGCAATAGTCACCACTAGACTTTATGTTATGAATGTGCCTTAGTTTGTAGAGACTTGTTAAGCCAAATGAAAACCCAGATTGTGACCCAACCTTTTTAGTGGTGGCTGCTGAAGAGCAGCCTATCCTAAAATTGAAATGGAAAACGGAAGAACCAGTTTGGATAGATCAGTGGCTGCTAAAACAAGAAAAGCAGCTGAAAATTAACAAATTGGTTGATGAACAATTAGAAAAAGGACATATTGTTTGCTCTAATAGCCCATGGAACACTCCAATTTTCACTGTTCCCAAGAAGAGTGGGAAATGGAGGTTGTTACATGATCTGAGAGCTGTGAACGCTGTAATGGAAAATATGGGATCCTTGTTGCCAGATTTGCCATCCCCTGTTATGTTACCAGAAGATTGGGATTTGTTGATTATTGATTTAAAAGACTGCTTTTTTTACGATTCCATTGCATCCAGAAGATGCTGAAAAGTTTGCATTCTCAGTTCCTTCTGTTAACAAATCTGAACCAGTGAAAAGATATCATTGGGTGGTATTGCCGCAAGGAATGAAAAATTTGCCTACGATGTGCCAAGTATTTGTTTCCTGGGCCTTGGAACCAATGCGGAAACGTTATCTGCACTTATCTATCATTATATGGATGACATGCTAGTTGCAGGAAAAAATTTACAAACAGTCATCATTTTGTCTGTCTTAACAATGGAATTGGAAAAGCGAGGCTTAAAAATAGCCCCGGAAAAAGTTCAAAAACAAGCACCCTGGAAATATTTGGGATGGGTTATAACAGGCAGCAATGTCAAACCACAGAAAATGATCATTAGCTCTGAAATTAAAACACTCAATGATGTCCAGAAACTGGTTGGAGACATTCAGTGGGTTAGAAAAATATATGGAATTACAAATGATGACTTAAAGCCCTTAGTACAATTGTTAGAGACTTCTACTCAAGCCAATGATAAATGGAGCTTAGGACCTGAGCAACGACATGCTCTTGAACAAATCAGTATAAAAATATCACAGCATCACACTGATAGAATTGATATGCAACACCCTATTGGACTAACGATAATTAACTCAGGTCTAAACAGGGAATGGCCATTTGCCCTGATTATGCAGTGGGTAGAGACTGCCTCTAATCCATTGCGAATATTAGAATGGCTGTTTACACCTCTGAGACAAAAGAAAACAATCATACCTCGAGTTGAAATAATTGTTCAGTTGATTATGAAAGGTCGGTCGCAAATTCAAGAAATTACGGGCACAGATCCACATTTTATCATTGTACCATTCATTCAATAATATTTAGACTGGTTAATGAGACACTCGTTGTCATTGCAAATAGCCTGTGAGGATTTTTCTGGTCAAATTACAAATGTTTATCCAGCTCATAGAATGATTCCGATGTTGCAAAATCAACTGTTTGAGGAACATCCCTATCGATCTGAAACACCTGTGAAAGGACCTATGGTTTTTATGCATGCTGGGAAGAAGTCCAGGAAAGCAGCAATAACCTGGGAAAAAGACATACTGTGGAGCAGTAATGTCATACGGGGAGAAATGATTGACTCTTTGCAAACCTTAGAACTCAAAGCAGTGATATGGTCACTGCAACATTGGAATGATCAATCTGTAAATATTATTTCTGATTTACTTTATGTTGTAGGTATGGTGTTAAGAATTGAAAGAGCTATGCTTCGTGAAGTATCTAATAGACATTTAGCAAAATTGTTGCAACAATTATTGTTAACTGTAAATAATAGATGTGAATCTTATTTTATTACACATATTCGTAGTCACCTAATGAATGAAGGACAAGTGGTTGGCAACAATAAAGCAGACCGGCTAGTAGCACCTGCATTATGGGCAACAGCTCAATCTGGTGAAATGGTAAAACATGTTGGAAAACATCATCAAACACTAAAAAATTTACTTTTAAAACCAAAGGGGGGAGAGCCTAGTACCCCGGCTGAAAAGTTAGCCAAAGCAGTGTATGTCTTGAAATATTTACGGCTGACGGGGAATAGGCAAGATCCACCCATGATAATCATAGTGCAGCCCTAAAATCGGGACTGACTGAACAACAGAAGATATTGGTACAATATAAAAATTTGGACACAGGACTCTGGGAAAGCCCAGCAGAGGTGAAGCTAACTGGTAGAGGTTATATGTGTCTACTTACAGAAGAAGGTCTGCAGTGGGATCCCGCGAGATGGGTAAAGCCATGGAAAGTACCATCACAAACCAAGGAGTGATTCGTGGGGTTTCCTTACTGGACTAGTGATACAACTGGCATGGTTTATGCCTTAAAAGGACACCTGCCACCGCCTGTTTTTCCAAAGGCCAACACTTGGGTCTAATGTCACTGAGCAAGATTTGTTAAGAAATGTCTTGTATGAACTTATCCCGTGATTCATGTTCGAATTCAGCAAGTATTCAACAATTAAAGAATGGGGTCACAGTTGGGGTATCTTAGGTAGGCTAAGGATTTAGTTAAGGTTAATAATTTATTTGTAATAGGTTTGTTGTTAATGTTGATACCAAGTGTTGTAAGGTTAATTTCCGGAAGGATTAGTAAGACCGTGAACCAAGTCTGGATTGCTCAAAAACAAACGGGGGATTTGTGGGAGAATTTCTGATTGCTAATGGACATGTGAGCAATCCAGCCTTGCTAGCAGGGCGTGAGCAAGCTGCAAGTTAAGCTGTTCAAGGACGCTTCTGCGGCTGGAATGTGAGGAAGAAGTTAGCAAGATAAGCAGCTCCTGGGTCTGGAATGCAGAAGCTGAAGATAGTTGAGGTGGAGAATAATGCTTAAGCATCTTATGATTGATATGTCAATAATAGGTGGGTATATAAGAATCACAATAAAGTACTTTGCACGTGATTAATGGGGGCTGCCTCCTTGTAAGCGAACTCCCGCACACCTGCAAATGGGCGTTCCTACAGGAAAGTTGCTGCTCTTGTCTCCGCTAGGCAGGATAGAAGGTTTGATCATACTGCTGACCCTGAGGAGGGAAGTTCTAGTCCGCTCCTACAAGAAGTTAATGGGGAACTTCATGATCAGGATTAGAGGGGCCCTGCCTCCAGCCAGGTGGAGGAGAGGGACAACTGAGTTTACTGGACTGTATGGATTCGATGGCCTGGCACGTCAGTCCCACAGGAGTACAAGGCTTTAGTCGATACCGGTGCACAATGTACCCTAATGCCATCAAGACAT
>NW_008650067.1:0-202 GCF_000695815.1 Acanthisitta chloris | reverse complement strand
AAAGAGTGGCAGAAGCATTCTATTGTGACAGGTGAAGAAGGTCGATGTATTCTTGGCATAGTCTATCTCAGAAGAGGGGTTGAGGAAGGCTGAGGAGCAGCAGGTGCCAATTGCTACCACAACAGTGCACCAGAGGCAATATCGCTCCAAACGAATCTCTGTAATCCCCACTATAAGCTCATTTGTCGACTGGAGAGCCAAG